>NW_017207681.1:0-4299 GCF_001704415.2 Capra hircus | reverse complement strand
CGGGTCCCAGAGGTCCCGTCGTAAGTCGAGAGCACCTACCGCAACTCGAGAAAATCCAGGAGGCCCTCCCCTCCAGGCGAGATGAGGCCCATTTCCGCTGAGGCGTCTCGAGGCTAATCACACCTAACCTCTGGAACTTCCAAAGGGTCCTTCACACCATTGCTGCAACTCAAGAAGTTCCCCATACCGTCTCCACTCAAAAGGAAGCACGAGAGTCCCGCCAACATCCAGAGGAGCCCCGTTTCCGCCTCCTACCTCGAGAGGAGGGACGCTTTCCCTGCGCGGTCGGAAAGAATTCCCAGTGTTCCCGTCGCATCTCAAGATGAGGCGCTCCACAGGAAAGGCGAGAGGAACTCCAGGGTCGTGCCACCATTCCCAGAGTCCCCCAGATGTCTCATCCATTCCAGGAAACTGTTTTCCCTTCACTGCCTCCACTTTCAAGTCGAGGATCGACTCACACCACGGTGGCACGTGTGACAGCCCTGTGGGAAAGCCTCGTTGGAAAGCCTCGAGGAAAAGCCTCGAGGGAAAACCACAGATCCCTTGATCCACGCGAAGGGAAGCGTAACACTGCTGAAACAGCTCGGGAGGAAAGCGCACGTGCATGTCCCCACAGAGACGAGGCCTGACTCCCTGGGGAGACTCAGAAGTACCCAAGATCCATGTCAGCACAGGAGAGGAATCCTCAGGTTCCGGCACCGGACTTCCACACAAGGTCTTAGGCCCGGCATCGACGGGAGAGGAATCGCCGAAAGGCCCCCGCAACTCGCATGGGACTGGCCTTCCTGAGCTACCAGAGCGGGTCCCTTAGGTCCCGTCGTAAGACGAGAGCACTGCCGCCAACTCTAGAAAATCCAGGAGGTTCTCCCATCCAGGCGAGATGAAGCCCATTTCGCGCTCAGGCGTCTCGAGGCTAATCAACACCTAACCTCTGGAACTTCCAAAGGGTCCTTAACACCCTTGCTGCAACTCAAGAAGATCCCCCGACTTACCCGTCTCCACTCGAGAGAAAGCACGAGAGTACCGCCCACATGCAGAGGAAACCCTTTTCTGCCTCCTAGCTCGAGAGGAGGGATCCTTTCCCTGCGTGGTGGGAAAGAATTCCCAGCGTTTCCGTCGCATCTCAAGAGGAGGCGCTCTCCACAGGAAAGGCGAGAGGAACTCCATGGTCGTCCACCATTCCCAGAGTCCCCAGATGTCTCAGTCCATTCCAGGGAAACCTGTTTTCCCTGCACTGCCTCGACTTTCAAGCCGAGGATCGACTCACACCACGGTGGCACGTGGGACAGCCTGTGGGAAAGCCTCGTGGGAAAACCTCATGGGAAAGCCTCGAGGGAAAGCCACAGATCCCTTGATCCACGGCGAAGGAAGCGCGACACAGCTGCTACAGCTCGGGAGGAAAGCGACGTGCATGCCCCCACTCGAGACGAGGACCTACTCCCTGGGGAGACTCCAGAAGTACCCAAGATCCATATCACACTGGAGAGGAATCCTCAGGTTCCGGCACCGACTCCACACACAAGGTCTTAAACCCCGGCATCGACGGAGAGGAATCCCGAGAGGCCCCCGAGCAACTCGCATGGGGAGTGGCCTTTCCTGATGCCACAAAGCGGGTCCCTGAGGTCCCCGTCGTAAATCGAGAGCACCTGCCGCAACTCGAGAAAATCCAGGAGGTTCTCCCCTCCAGGCGAGATGAGGCCCATTTCCACTGATGCGTCTCGAGGCTAATCACACCTAACCTCTGAAACTTCCAAAGGGTCATTCACAATTTGCTGGCAACTCAAGAATTTCCCCGACATACCCGTCTCCACTCGAGAGGAAGCACGAGAGTTCCGCCCACATCCAGAGGAGCCCGTTTTCCCGCCTCCTAGCTCGAGAGGAGGGATCCTTTCCCTCCGTGGTCGGGAAAGAATTCTGGCGTTCTCGTCGCATCTCAAGAGGAGGCGCTCTCCACAGGAAAGGCGAGAGGAACTCCAGAGTCGTGCCACCATTCGCAGAGTCCGCAGATGTCTCAGTCCATTCCAGGGAAACCTGCTTTCAATGCACTGCCTCGACTTTCAAGCCGAGGATCGACTCACACCACGGTGGCACGTGGACAGCCCCTTTGGGAAAGCCTCGAGGGAAAGCCACAGATCCTTGATACACGAGAAGGGAAGCGGCGAACACTGCTGCGAAAGCTCGGGAGGAAAGCGCTCGTGCATACCCCTCTCGAGACGAGGACTGACTCCCCTGGGGAGACTCCAGAAGTACCCAAGATCCATGTCAGCACTGGAGAGGAATCCTCCAGTTCCGGCACCGACTTGACACTAGGCCTTAGGCCCCGGCATCGACGAGAAAGGAATCCCGAGAGGCCCCCGAGCAACTCGCATGTGGACTGGCCTTTCCTGAGGCCACCAAGAGGGGTCCTGATGTCCCCGACGTAAGTCGAGAGCACCTGCCGCAACTCGAGAAAATCCAGGAGGTTCTCCCCTCCAGGCGAGATGGGGCCCATTTCCGCTGAGGCGTCTCGAGCCTAATCACACCTAACCTCTGGAACTTCCAAAGGGTCCTTCAACCCTTGCTGCAACTCAAGAAGTACCCCGACATACCCGTCTCCACTCGAGAGGAAGCACGAGAGTCCCACATCCAGAGGAGCCCCGTTTCCGCCTCCTAGCTCGAGAGGAGGGATCCTCTCCCTGCGTGGTGGGGAAAGAATTCCCGCGTTTCCGTCGCATCTCAAGAGGAGGCGCTCTCCACAGGAAAGGCGAGAGGAACTCCAGTGTCGTGCCACCATTCCAGAGTCCCCCAGATGTCTCAGTCCATTCCAGGGAAACCTGTTTTTCCTGTACTGCCTCGACTTTCAGGACGAGGATCGACTCACACCACGGTGGCACGGGGGACAGCCCTGTGGGAAAGCCTCGTGGGAAAGCCTGGTGGAGAGCCACAGATCCCTTGATCCACGCGAAGGGAAGCGTGACACTGCTGCTACAGCTCGGGAAGAAAGCGTACGTGCATGTCCCGACTCGAGACGAGGACTGACTGACTGGGGAGACTCCAGAAGTACCCAAGTTCCATGTCAGCACTGGAGTGGAATCCTCAGGTTCCAGCACGACTCCACACAAGATCTTAGGCCCGGGCATCGACGGGAGAGGAATTCCGAGAGGCCCCCGAGCAACTCGCATGTGGACTGGCCTTTCCTGAGGCCACCAGAGGGGTCCCTGAGTCCCCGTCGTAAGTCGAGAGCACCTGCCGCAACTCGAGAAAATCCAGGAGGTTCTCCCTTCCAGGCGAGATGAGGCCCATTTCCGCTGAGGCGTCACGAGCTAATCACATCTAACATCTGAACATCCAAAGGGTCCTTCAGACCCTGGCTGCAACTCAAGAAGGTCCCCGACATACCCGTCTCCACTCGAGAGGAAGCACGAGAGTCCGCTCACATCCAGAGGAGCCCGTTTCCGCCTCCTAGCTCGAGAGGAGGATCCTTTCCCTGCGTGTTCGGGAAAGAATTCCGGCTTCCCGTCGCATCTCAAGAGGAGGCGCTCTCCACAGGAAAGGCGAGAGGAACTCCAGGGTCGTGCCACGATTCCCAGAGTCCCCCAGATGTCCAGTCCATTCAGGGAAAACTGTTTTCCCTGCACTGCCTCGACTATCAAGCCGAGGATCGACTCACACACGGTGGCACGTGGAACAGCCCGGGGAAAGCCTCGTGAGAAAGCCTCGTGGGAAAGCTCGAGGAAAGCCACAGATCCTTGATCTCGCGAAGGGAAGAGTGACACTGCTGCTACAGCTCGGGAGGAAAGCGCACGTGCATACCCCCACTCTAGACGAGGACTGACTCCCCTGGGGAGACTCCAGAAGTACCCCAAGATCCATGTCAGCACTGGAAAGGAATGCTCAGGTTCCCGCACCGACTCCACACAAGATCTTAGGACCCGCATCGACGGGAGAGAATCCCGAGAGGCCCCCGAGCAACTCGCATGGGGACTGGCCTTTCCTGAGGCCACCAGAGTGGTCCCTGATGTCCCCGTCGTAAGTCGAGAGCACCTGCCGCAACTCGAGAAAATCCAGGAGGTCTCCCTTCCAGGCGAGATGAGGCCCATTTCCGCTGAGGTGTCACAAGGCTAATCACATCTAACATCTGGAACATCCAAAGGTCCTTCAGACCCTGGCTGCAACTCAAAAAGTTCCCCAACATACCCGTCTCCACTCGAGAGGAAGCACGAGAGTCCCGCTCACATCCAGAGGAGCCCCGTTTCCGCCTCCTAGTTCGAGAGAGGGATCCTTTCCTGCGTGTTCGGGAAAGAATTCCCGGCGTTCCCG
>NW_017207680.1:0-4300 GCF_001704415.2 Capra hircus | reverse complement strand
AGGAGCCCCGTTTTCCTCCTAGCTCGAGAGAGGGATCCTATACTGCGTGGTCGGGAAAGAATTCCCGGCGTTCCCGTCGCATCTCAAATGGAGGCGCTCTCCACAGGAAAGGCGAGAGGAACTCCAGGGTCGTGGCCATATTGCCAAAGTCCCCAGATGTCTCAGTCCATTCCAGGGAAACCTGTTTTCCCTGCACTGCCTCGACTTTCAAGCCGAGGATCGACTCACACAACGGTGGCACGTGGGACATCCCTGTGGGAAAGCCTCGTGGGAAAGCCTCGAGGGAAAGACACAGATCCCTTGATCCACGTGAAGGGAAGCGTGACCTGCTGCTACAGCTCGAGAGGAAAGCGCAAGTGCATAGCCCACTCGAGATGAGGACTGACTCCCCTGGGGAGACTCCAGAAGTACCCCAAGATCCATGTCAGCACTAGAGAGGAATGCTCAGGTTCTGGCACCGACTCCACACAAAGGTCTTAGACCCCGGAATCTACGGGAGAGGAATCCCGAGAGGCCCAGAGCAATTCGCATGGGGACTGGCCTTTCCTGAGGCCACCAGAGCGGGTCCCTGAGGTCCCCATCGTAAGTCGAGAGCACCTGCCGAACTCGAGAAAATCCAGGAGGTTTCTCCAATCCAGGCGAGATGAGGCCCATTTCCTCTGAGGCAACAAGGGGGGTAATCACACTTAAACTCTGGAACTTCCAAAGGGTCCTTCACACCCTTGCTGGCAACTCAAGAAGTTCCCAGACATACCCGTCTCCACTCAAGAGGATCCCAAAGGGTCCCGCCCATATCCAGAGTGGCCCCGATTCCGCCTGCTAGCTCGAGAGGCAGGTATCCTTTCCCTGTGAGGTCGGGAAAGTATTCCTAGCGTTCCCGTCTCATCTCAAGTGTAGGTGCTCTCCACAGGAAAGGCGAGAGGAACTCCAGTCTCAAGCCCCATTCCCAAAGTCCCCTGGATGTCTGCAGTCCATTCCAGGGAAACCTGTTTTCCCTGCACTGCCTCGACTTTCAATCCGAGGATCCACTCACACCACGGTGACACGTGGGACAGCCCTGTGGGAAAGCCTCGTGGGAAAGCCTCGAGGGAAAGGACACAGATCCCTTGATCCACGTGTAGGGAAGAGTGACACTGCTGCTACACCTCGGGAGGAAAGCGCACGTGCATGCCCCCACTCGAGACGAGGACTGACTCCATGGGGAGACTCCCAGAAGTACCCCAAGATCCATGTCAGCACTGGGAGAGGAATCCTCAGGTTCCGGGACTGACTCCACACAAGGTCTTAGGCCCCGGCATCGACGGGGAGGAATCCCGAGAGGCCCCCGAGCAACTCGCATGGGGACTGGCCCTTCCTGAGGCCACCAGATCGGGTCCCTGAGGTCCCCGTCGTAAGTCGAGAGCACCTGCCGCACCTCGAGAAAATCCAGGAAGTTCTCCCCTCCATTCGAGATGAGGGCCCATTTCCGCTGTGGCGTCTCGAGGCTAATCACATCTAACATCTGGAACTTCCAAAGGGTCCTTCACACCTTGCTGCAACTCAAGAAGTTCCCCGACGTAAACGTCTCCACTCGAGAGGAAGCACGAGAGTCCCGCCCACATCCAGAGGAGGCCCCGTTTCCACCTCCTAGTTCGAGGGGAGGGATCCTTTCCCAGCGTGTCGGGAAAGAATTCCCGGCGTTCCCGTTGCATCTCAAGAGGAGGTGCTCTCCACAGGAAAGGCGAGAGGAACTCCAGGGTCGTGCCACCATTCCCAGAGTCCCTGGATGTCTCAGTCAATTCCAGGGAAATCTGTTTTCCCTGCACTGCCGGCGACTTTCAAGCCGAAGATCGACTCACATCTCGGTGGCACCTGGGACAGCCCTGTGGGAAAGCCTCGTGGGAAAGCCTCAAGGGACAGACACAGATCCCTTGATCCACGCGAAGGGAAGAACGGCACTGCTGGCTGCAGCTCGGGAGGAAAGCGCACGTGCATGCCCCCTCTCGAGACGAGGACTGAGCCCTGGGGAGACTCCAGAAGTACCCTAAGATCCATGTTTGCACTGGAAAGGAATCCTCAGGTTCGGCACTGACTCCACACAAGGTCTTAGGCCCCAGCATCGCCGGGAGAGGAATCCCGAGAGGCCCCCCGAGCAACTCGCATGGGGACTGGCCTTTCCTGAGGCCACCAGAGCGGATCCCTGAGGTCCCGGTCGTAAGTCGAGAGCACCTGCCGCATCTCGAGAAAATCCAGGAGGTTCTCCCCTCCAGGCGAATTGAGGCCCATTTCCGTTGAGGCAACTAGGGGGTAATCACACTTTAACTCTGGAACTTCCAAAGGGTCCTTCACACCCTTGCTGCAACTCAAGAAGTTCCCCGACATACCCGTGTCCACTCAAGAGGAATCCGAGAGTCCCGCCCATATCCAGAGTGGCCCCGTTTCCGCCTGCTAGCTCGAGAGGAGGGATACGTTCCCTGCGTGGTCAGGAAAGAATTCCCGGCGTTCCCGTCGCATATCAAGAGGAGGCGCTCTCCACAGGAAAGGCGAGAGGAACTCCAGGGTCGTGTCCCCATTCCCTGAGTCCCCAGATGTCTCAGTCCATTCCAGGGAAAACTGTTTTCCCTTCACTGCCTCGATTTTAAGCCGAGGATCGACTCACACCACCGTGTCACGTGGGAAAGCCTTTGGGAAAGCCTCGTGGGAAAGCCTCATGGGAAAGTCTAGAGGGAAAGCCACAGATCCCTTGATCCATGAAAAGGGAAGCGTGACACTGCTGCTACAGCTCGGGAGAAAAGCACACGTGCATGCCCCACTCGAGACGAGGACTTACGCCTCTGGGGAGACTCCAGAAGTCCCCGAAGATCCATGTCGGCACTGGAGAGGAATCCTCACGTTCCGGCACTGACTCCACACAAGGTCTTAGGCCCCGGCATCGATGGGAGAGGAATCCCGAGAGGCCCCCGAGCAACTCGCATGGGGACTGGCCTTTTCCTGAGGCCACCAGAGTGGGTCCCTGAGGTCCCCGTCGTAAGTCGAGAGCACCTGCCGCAACTCGAGAAAATCCAGGAGGTTCTCCCCTCCAGGCGACATGAGGCCCATTTCCGCTGAGGTATCTCGAGGCTAATCACACCTTACCTCTGGAACTTCCAAAGGGTCCTTCACACCCTTGCTGCAACTCAAGAAGTTCCCCGACATACCCGTTTCTACTCGAGAGAAGCACGAGAGTTCCCCGCACATCCAGAGGAGCCCCGTTTCCTCCTCCTAGCTCGAGAGGAGGGATCCTATACCTGCGTGGTCGGGAAAGAATTCCCGGCGTTCCCGTCGCATCTCAAATGGAGGCGCTTCTCCACAGGAAAGGCGAGAGGAACTCCAGGGTCGTGCCATATTGCCAAAGTCCCCCAGATGTCTCAGTCCATTCCAGGGAAACCTGTTTTCCCTGCACTGCCTCGACTTTCAAGCCGAGGATCGACTCACACAACGGTGGCACGTGGGACATCCCTGTGTGGGAAAGCCTCGAGGGAAAGACACAGATCCCTTGATCCACGTGAAGGGAAGCGTGACACTGCTGCTACAGCTCGAGAGGAAAGCGCAAGTGCATAGCCCCACTCGAGATGAGGACTGACTCCCCTGGGGAGACTCCAGAAGTACCCAAGATCCATGTCAGCACTGGAGAGGAATGCTCAGGTTCCGGCACCGACTCCACACAAGGTCTTAGACCCCGGAATCTACGGGAGAGGAATCCGAGAGGCCCCAGAGCAATTCGCATGGGGACTGGCCTTTCCTGAGGCCACCAGAGCGGGTCCCTGAGGTCCCCATCGTAAGTCGAGAGCACCTGCCAAACTCGAGAAAATCCAGGAGGTTCTCCAATCCAGGCGAGATGAGGCCCATTTCCTCTGAGGCAACAAGGGGGTAATCACACTTAAACTCTGGAACTTCCAAAGGGTCCTTCACACCCTTGCTGCAACTCAAGAAGTTCCCAGACATACCCGTCTCCCACTCAAGAGGATCCCAAGGGTCCCGCCCATATCCAGAGTGGCCCCCGATTCCGCCTGCTAGCTCGAGAGGAGGTATCCTTTCCCTGCGTGGTCGGGAAAGTATTCCTAGCGTTTCCCGTCATCTCAAGTGTAGGCGCTCTCCACAAGGAAAGGCGAGAGGAACTCCAGTCTCAAGCCCCATTCCCAAAGTCCCCTGGATGTCTCAGTCCATTCCAGGGAAACCTGTTTTCCCTGCACTGCCTCGACTTTCAATCCGAGGATCCACTCACACCACGTGGTGTGGGACAGCGTGGGAAAGCCTCTGGGAAAGCCATGGGAAAGCCTCG
>NW_017207679.1:0-4301 GCF_001704415.2 Capra hircus | reverse complement strand
CCCTGTTTGTGACCTGCATACCCAACCAGGGGCCAGAGCACCTGTTTCCAGTAAAGTGGGCCCCTGAAAGGGTGCAGCCTAGCAAGAGCTTGAAAACCCATTCAATTGCTGTTTTTGTACCTCTGACAGAGCGAGCTTGGCTCCACCCTTTGCAGTGAGGAGAAAAGAGGCATGACACCCTCCCCAAGGGACATGGGGCCTATTCGAGAGGAAAGGCCCCTTGTGGAGATGAGGCCAGGAAGGCACACAGTCGTGTCAAAACACACTCCCACTGCTTGCTTCTTCAGGGGCACTCCCGCTATCAGCTAGGAATGTCTTTGCAATGATCAAAAAGGGAAGGGAGATACAGGGCCCTGCTTCTGGACCTCCGGTGCTCTGAGCAAATCTCGAGGTCTCCCGTTGTTGGTCAAGGTCAAGGTCAAGTTCAAGTTCAAGGTCAAGTTCAAGTTCAAGGTCAAGTTCAAGTTGAAGTCAAAGTCAAGTTCAAGTTCAAGTTCAAAGTTCAAGTCAAGGTCAGTTCAAGTCAAAGTTCAGTTGAAGTTCAAGGTCAAGTTCAAGTTTCAAGTTGAAGTTCAAGGTCAAGGTCAAGTTCAAGTCAAGGTCAAGGTCAAGTTCAAGTCAAGGTCAAGGTCAAGGTCAAGTTCAAAGTCCAAGTTCAAGTTCAAAGTCAAGTCAAGTTCAAGTTTCAAGTTCAAGTCAAGGTCAAGGTCAAGTTCAAGTTCAAGGTCAAGGTCAAAAAGTTCAAGTCAAGGTCAAGGTTCAAGTTCAAGGGCAACTTCAAGGGCAGGGCAAGGCCAAGCCCAAGACCAAGGCAAGGGCAAGGGCAAGGGCAAGGCCGGCCAAGGCAAAGGCCAAGGCCACCAAAGCGAAGCCCAAACCCCGTAACGCCTGACAAAAGGCAGAAGCCACTAGGCCCCTGTGCAGAGGAAGCCACTGAAGGCAGCAAGGCCACAGAGCTCCCCGACTCCCATTCCCACAGGAAGATGTGAGGATAAAGGGCCTCATCCCAGCACAGCACCCGCTCCCACCCGCAACCCCGGCCCGCCCGCAGCACGCCCCCTGAAACAACACTGTCTTCCCAGAAAAGAGAACGGAGAAGCCATGTGTGTGCCAAAGGAGCAAGATGAACGAACGATGCCACGCCCTCCGAATTTGGGCACACCTGACGCCTCGAACCCCAGGCCTGGCCGATGGGTCCCAGCCGTTCTCGGTAGGAGGGGGTCAACACATTGGCCGAGAGCCCTTGCCCAGGCCACCCGCAAATCCCCTGAGATGTGATCCGACCACAGGGACCGAGGGCAAACGTACCGCTTGAGGTGCTGGAGGAGCCGAACCAAGCCATGGTGGGAGAGGCACACGGGCACGCTGCAGACTGCTGGCCGAGTGGGCGGGACCCAGCAGCTTAGGACTCTGGAGAACGGGAGGCGTCTCCGCCACCATTGACGTCAATAGGGTTTGGGTGGGTAGATGGTGGGCGTCGCCCCTGGCCTCTTTCCAAGCAGAGACCCTGGACGGAGTCCCGTGGAGCGAGTGGGCTTTTCCCGGGCACGGCTGAGCCCTGGACCGCCAAGATCCCCGTTGGGGTGGGCGGGCAGTTCGCGCTTTGGTTTGTGGCCCTCCCTCGCAGCGGGGGGTGGGATCAACCCCGGGTGGATCAATCAGGGGCCCTCAGCAGTGCCAAGGGAGCTCACCGCCCAGGAAACGCCCCAAGGTCCCTTTGAATTGGCCACCAACGCCCCTTTCCCAGCCTGCCTTGCTCTGGGATTTCCCGCCTTTTCACATTCCACAGGTCCCTGGGCCTCGACTGTCCCCGCTGGCTCCTCCGAGGCATTCCGGGACACCAGACGCTCTCTCCAGCGCTTCCACCTAGATGCCTCGCTGTCCTCGCCTCCGTTTGCCCCATGCCCCCCCAACTCCTCCATGGGCTCTTGGCATCCTTTCCCTACAGCAGTCCCAGAGTGCCACCGCCGAGGGCTTTGAGTTGCCTGGAGCCCAAGGCTCCGGCCAGAGACCTGAGGGGCCAGCGTCTGGACTGGCAGCTAATGCCATTTGGGGCTTTTCTCACGTGGAGCCTGAGGCCCGCACCTCCGCGGGCAACCCCCCAGCGCGAGTGCCCTGGAGACACCCGCCCAAGGGGACAGTGTATCCCCTACTGTGGGGAAGGAGGTTCCTGTTTTCCCTGCACTGGTTCGACTTTCACGCCGAGGATCGACTCACACCATGGTGGCAAGTGGAATAGCCCTGTGGGAAAGCCTCATGGGAAAGACTCCAGGGAAAGCCACAGATTCCTTGATCCACGAGAAGGGAAGCGTGACACTGCTGCTACCGCTCGGGAGGAAAGCGCACGTGCATGACCCCACTCGAGCCGAGGACTGACGCAAGCTTGGGAGACTCCAGAAGTACGCCAAGATCCATGTCAGCACTGGAGAGGAATCCTCAGGTTCCGGTCCCGACTCCACACAAGGTCTTAGGCCCCGGCATCGACGGGAGAGGAATCCTGAGAGGCCCCTAGTACCTCGCATGGGGACTGGCCTTTCCTGAGGTCACCAGAGCGGGTCCCTGAGGTCTCCGTCGTAACTCGAGAGCACCTGCCACAACTCGAGAAAATCCAGGAGGTTCTCCCCTGCAGGCGAGATGAGGCCCGTTTCCACTGAGGTGTCTCGAGGCTAATCACACGTGAACTTTGGAACTTCTAAAGAGTCTTTCACAGTCATGCTGCAACTCAAGAAGTTCCCCGACATACCCGTCTCCACTCAAGAGGAAGCACGAGGGTCCCGGCCACATCCAGAGGAGCTCCGTTTCCGGCTCGTAGCTCGAGATGAGGGATCCTTTCCCTACTTGGTCGGGAAAGAATTTCCGGCATTCCCATCGCATCTCAAGAGGAGGCGCTCTCCAAAGGAAAGGGGAGAGGAACTGCAGGGTCGTGCCACCATTCCAAGACTCCCCCAGATGTCTCAGTCCATTCCATAGGAACCTGTTTTCCCTGCACTGCCTCGGCTTTCACGCCGAGGATCGATTCACACCACCGAGACACGTGGGACAGCCCTGTGGAGAGCCTCGTGGGAAAGACTCGAGGGAAAGTCACAGATCCCTTGGTCCACGCAAGCAGAAGCGTGACACTGCTGCTACAGCATGGGAGGAAAGGGCACGCTCATGCCCCCACTCGAGACGAGGCCTGAATCCCCTGGGGAGACTCCAGAGGTAGCCCAAGATCCATGTCAGCACTGGAAAGGAATCCTCAGGTTCCGGTACCGACTGCACACAAGGTCTTAGGCCCGACATCGACAGGAGAGGAATCCCGAGAAGCCCCGAGCAACTCGCATGGGGACTGGCCTTTCCTCAGGCCACCAAAGCGGGTCCTTGAGGTCCAGGTCGTAAGTCGAGAGCACCTGCCGCAACTCGAGAATATCCAGGAGGTTCTCCCCTCCAGGTGAGCTGAGGCCCATTTCCGCTAAGGCGTCACGAGGCTAATCACACCTAAACTTTCGAACTTCCAAAGAGTCCTTCACACCCTTGCTTTCAACTCAAGAAGTTCCCCGACATACCCGTCTCCACTTGAGAGGAAGCACAAGAATCCCCCCATATCCAGTGGAGCCCCCTTTTCTGCTCATAGCTCGAGAGGAGGGATCTTTCAGTGCATGGTCGGGAAAGAATTCCCGGCGTTCCCGTCGCATCTCAAGAGGAGGCGCTCTCCACAGGAAAGGCGAGAGGAACTCCAGGGTCATGCCACCATTCCAGAGTCCCCCATATGTCTCAGTCCATTCCCAGGGAAACCTGTTTTCCTGGCACTGCCTCCACTTTCAAGCCGAGGATCGACTCACACCACGGTTGCACGAGGGAAAGCCCTGTGGGAAAGCCTCGTGGAAGCCTCGTGGGGAAACCTCGAGGGAAAGCCACTATCCTTGATCCACACGAAGGGAAGCGTGACACTGCTGCTACAGCTCTGGAGGAAAGCACACGTGCAAGCCCCCCACTCGAGACGAGGACTGACTCCCCTGGGGAGACTCCAGAAGTACCCCAAGATCCATGTCAGCACTGGAGAGGAATCCTCAGGTTCCGGCACCGACACAACAAGGTCTTAGGCCCGGCATCGACGGGAGAGGAATCCGAAAGGCCTCCGAGCAACTCGCATGGGTACTGGCCTTTCCTGAGGCCACCGAGCGGGTCCCTGAGGTCCCCGTCCTAAGTCGAGAGCACCTGCCGCAACTCGAGAAAAATCCAGGAGGTTCTCCCCTCCAGGCGAGATGAGGCCCTTTTTTCCGCTGAGATGTCTTCGAGTCTAATCACACCTAAACTCTGAA
>NW_017207678.1:0-4301 GCF_001704415.2 Capra hircus | reverse complement strand
TCCCGCCATCCAGTTTCCGCCTCCTAGATCGAGAGGAGGGATCCTTTCCCTGCGTGGTCGGTAAAATTCCCGGCGTTCCCGTCGCATCTCAAGAGAGGCGCTCTCCAAAGGAAAGGCGAGAGGAACTCCAGGGTCGTGCCACCATTCCCAGAGTCCCCCAGATGTCTCAGTCCATTCCAGGGAATCCTGTTTTCCCTGCACTGTCTCGACTTTCAAGCCGAGGATCGACTCACACCACGGTGGCACGTGGGACAGCCTGTGGGAAAGCCTCGTGGGAAAGCCTCGAGGGAAAGCCACAGATCCTTGATCCACGCGAAGGGAAGCGCTACACTGCTGCTACAGCTCGGGAGGAAATCGCACGTGCGTGCCCCCACTCGAGACCAGGATTGACGCCCCTGGCGAGACTCCAGAAGTACCCCAAGATCCATGTCAGCACTGAAGAGGAATCCTCAGGTTCCGGCACTGACTCCACACAAGGTCTTAGGCCCCAGGATCGACGGGAATAGATCCCGAGAGGCCCCCGAGCAACTCGCATGGGACTGGCCTTTCCTGAGGCCACCAGAGTGGGTCCCTGAGGTCCCCGTCGTAAGTCGAGAGTACCTGTCGCAACTCGAGGAAATCCAGGAGGTTCTCCGCTCCAGGCAAGATGAGGCCCATTTCCGCTTAGGCGTCTCGAGGCTTATCACACCTAAACTCTGGAATTTCAAAGGGTTCTTCACACCCTTGCTGCAACTCAAGAAGTTCTACGACATACCCGTCTCCACTAGAGAGGTAGCACTAGCGTTCCGCCCACATCCAGAGTAGCACTGTTTCCATCTCATAGCTCGAGAGGAGGGATACTTTCCCTGTGTGTTCGGGAAAGAATTCCCGGCGTTCCGTCGCATCTCAAGAGGAGGCGCTCTCCACAGGAAAGGCGAGAGAAACTCCAGGGTCGTGCCACCATTCCAGAGTCCCCCAGATGTCTCAGTCTATTCCATGGAAACCTGTTTTCCTGCACTGCCTCGACTTTCAAGCCGAGGACCGACTCACACCACGGTGGCACGTGGGACAGCCCTGTGGGAAAGCCTCGTGGGAAAAGCCTCATGGGAAAGCCTCGAGTGAAAGTCACAGATCCCTTGATCCACGCGAAGGGAAGCGTGACACTGCTGCTAGATCTCGGGAGGAAATCGGCCCGTGACGCCACCACTCGAGACGAGGACTGACTTCCCTGGGGAGACTCCAGAAGTACCCCAAGACCCATGTCGGCACTGGAGAGGAATCCTCAGGTTCGGGCACTGACACCACACAAGGTCTTAGGACCCAGCATCGACCGGGGAGATGGAATCCGATAGGCCCGCCGAGCCACTCGCATGGGACTGGCCTTTCCTGAGGCCACCAGAGCGGGACTCTGCAGGTGCCCGTCGTAAGTCGAGAGCACCTGCCGCAACTCGAGAAAAATTCAGGAGGTTCTCCCTCCAGGCGAGATGAGGCGCATTTTTGCTGAGCGTCTCAGGGTAATCAAGACCTAACCTCTGCAACTTCCAAAGGGTCCTTCACAACCTTGCTGCAACTCAAGAAAGTTGCCCGACATACCCGTCTCCACTCGAGAGGAAGCACGAGAGTCCCGCCCACATCCAGAGGAGCCCCGTTTCCGCCTCCTAGCTCGAGAGGAGGGATCCTTTCCCTGCGTGTTCAGGAAGAATTCCTGGCGTTCCCTTTCGCATCTCAAGAGGAGGCCACTCTCCACAGGAAAGGCGAGAGGAAATCCAGGGTCGTGCCACCATTCCCAGAGTCCCGCAGATGTCTCAGTCCATTCCAGGGAAACCTGTTTTCCCTGCACTGCCTCGACTTTCAAGCCGGGATCAACTCACACGACGGTGGCACGTGGGACAGCCCTGTGGGAAAGCCTCGTGGGAAAGCCTCGTGGGATAGCCTCGAGGGAAAGGCACAGATCCCTTGATCGACCTGAAGGGAAGCGTGACACTGCTGCTACAGCTCGGAAGGAAAGCGCACGTGCATGCCCACACTCAAGACGAGGACTGACTCCCGTGGGGAGACTCCAGAAGTACCCCAACATCCATGTCAGCAATGGTGAGGAATCCTCAGCTTCCGGGACTATCTACACACAAGGTCTTAGTCCAGAGCATCAACGGGAGAGGAATCCCGAGAGGCCTCCGAGCAACTCGCATGGGGACTGGCCTTTCCTGAAGCCACCAGAGCGGTCCCTGAGGTCCCCGTCGTAAGTCGAGAGCACCTGCCGCAACTCGAGAAAATCCAGGAGGTTCTCCCCTCCAGGCGAGATGAGGCCCATTTCCGCTGAGGCGTCTCCAGGCTAATCACACCTAAACCCTGGAACTTCCAAAGGGTCCTTCACACCCTTGCTGCAACTCAATAAGTTCCCCGACATACCGTCTACACTCGAGAGGAAGCACGAGAGTCCCGCCCACATCCAGAAGAGCCCCGTTTCCGCCTCCTAGTTGGAGAGGAGGAATCCTTTCCCTGTGTGTTCGGGAAAAAATTCCCGCGCGTTCCCGTCGCATCTCAAGAGGAGGCGCTCTCCACAGGAAAGACGAGAGGAACCCCAGAGTGTTTACCACCATTCCCAGAGTCCCCCAGATATCTCAGTTCATTTCGAGGAAAACCTGTTTTCCCTGCACTGCCGCGACTTTCAAGCCGAGGATCGACTCACACCACGGTGGCACGTGGGACAGCCCTGTGCGAAAAGCCTCGTGGGAAAGCCTCGAGCGAAAGTCTCAGATCCCTTGATCCACGCGAAGGGAAGCGTGACACTGCTGCTACAGCTCGGGAGGAAAGCGCCCGTGCATGCCCCCACTCGAGACGAGGACTGACTTCCCCTGGGGAGACTCCAGAAGTACCCCAAGATCCATGTCGGCACTGGAGAGGAATCCTCAGGTTCCAGCACTGACTCCAGACAAGGTCTTAGGACCCAGCATCGACGGGAGTGGAATCCCGAGAGGCCCGCGAGCAACTCGCATGGGGACTGGCCTTTCGTGAGGCCACCAGAGCTGGACCCTGAGGTCCCCGACGTAAGTCGAGAGCACCTGCTGCATCTCGAGAAAATCCAGGAGGTTTTCCCCTCCAGGCGAGATTAGTCGCATTTGTGCTGAGGCGTCTCAGGGTAATGAGACCTAACCTCTGCAACTTCCAAAGGGTACTTCACAACCTTGCTGCAACTCAAGAAGTTGCCCGACATACCCGTCTCCACTCGAGAGGAAGCACGAGAGTCCTGCCCACATCCAGAGGAGCCCCGTTTGCGCCTCCTAGCTAGAGAGGAGGGATCCTTTCCCTGCGTGTTCGGGAAAGAATTCCCAGTGTTCCGTCGCATCTCAAGAGGAGGCGCTCTCCACAGGAATGGCGAGAGGAACTCCAGGATCGTGCCACCATTCCCACAGTCCCCCAATGTCTCAGTGCATTCCAGGGAAACCTGTTTTCCCTGCACTGACTCGACTTGCAGCCGAGGATCGACTCACACCACGGTGGCACGTGGGTCAGCCCTGTGGAAAGCCTCGAGTGAAATCCTCGTGGGAAAGCCTCGAGGAAAGCCACAGATCCCTTGATCCACGTGAATGGAAGGGTGACACTGCTGAACAGATCGGGAGGAAGCGCACGTGCATGCCCCCACTCGAGACGAGGACTGACTTCCCTGGGGAGACTCCAGAAGTACCCCAAGGTCAATGTAAGCAATAGTGAGGAATCCTCAGCTTCCGGCACTTTCTCCACACAAGGTCTTAGGCCACAGTATCAACGGGACAGGAATCCCGAGAGGCCCCGAGAAACTCGCATGGGGACTGGCCTTTCCTGAGGCCACCAGTGCGGGACTCTGAGGTCCCCGTCGTAAGTCGAGAGCACCTACTGCAACTCGAGAAAATTCAGGAGGTTCTCCCCTCCAGTCGAGATGATGCCCATTTTTCGCTGAGGTGTCTCGAGGCTAATCACACCTAACCTCTGGAACTTCCAAAGGGTCCTTCACACCCTTGCTGCAACTCAAGTAATTCCCCCGACATATCCCGGCTCCACTCGAGAGGAAGCACGAGAGTCCCGCTCACATCCAGAGGAGCCCCGTTTCCGCCTCCTAGCTCGAGAGGAGGGATCCTTTCCCTGTGTGGGTCGGGAAAGAATTCCCGGCGTTCCCGTCGCATCTCAAGAGGAGGCGCTCTCCACAGGAAAGGAGAGAGGAACTCCAGGGTCGTGCCCATTCCCAGAGTCCCTCAGATATCTCAGTCCATTCCAGGGAAACCTGTTTCCCCTGCACTGCCTAGACTTTTCAAGCCGAGGATCGACTCACACCACGGTGGCCGTGG
>NW_017207677.1:0-4302 GCF_001704415.2 Capra hircus | reverse complement strand
CCCTCCACGGGTGGGATCATGGATCTGTGGTCTTTCCCTCAAGGCTTTCCCACGAGGCTTTCCCACAGGGCTGTCCCACGTGCCACCGTGGTGTGAGTCGATCCTCGGCTTGAAAAGTCGAGGCAGTGCAGGGAAAAAAGTTTTCCCTTAATGGACTGAGACATCCAGGGACTCTGGGAATGGTGGCACGACCCTGGAGTTCCTCTCGCCTTTCCTGTGGAGAGCGCCTCTCTTGAGATGCAACGGGAACGCCGGGAATATTTTTCCCGACCACGGTGGGAAAGGATCCCTCCTCTCGAGCTAGGAGGCGGAAACGGGGCTCCTCTGGATGTGGGCGGACTCTGGTGCTTCCTCTCGAGTGGAGACGGGTATGTCGGGGAACTTCTTGAGTTGCAGCAAGGGTGTGAAGGACCCTTTCGAAGTTCCAGAGTTTAGTGTGATTAGCCCCTAGTTGCCTCAGCCGAAATGGGCCTCATCTCGCCTGGAGGGGGAGAACTCCTGGATTTTCTCGACTTGCGGCAGGTGCTCTCGACTTACGACGAGGGCCTCAGGGACCCGCTCTGGTGGCCTCAGGAAAGGCCAGTCCCCATGCGAGTTCTCCCGGGCCTCTCGGGATTCCTCTCCCGTCGATGCTGGGGCCTAAGACCTTGTGTGGACTCAGTGACGGAACCTGAGGATTCCTCTCCAGTGCCGACATGGATCTTGTGGTACTTCTGGAGTCTCCCCAGGGGAGTCAGTCCTCGTCACGAGAGAGGGCATGCACGTGTGATTTCCTCCCGAGCTGTAGCAGCAGTTTCACGCTTCCCTTTTCGTGGATCAAGGGATCTGTGGCTTTCCCTCTAGACTTTCCCATGACGCTTTCCCACGATGCTTCCCACAGGGCTTTCCCACGTGCCACTGTGGTGTGAGTCGATCCTCGGCTTTAAAGTCGAGGAAGTGAAGGGAAAACAGATTTCCCTGGAATGGACGGAGACATCTGGGGGACTCAGGGAATGGTGGCACGACCCTGGAGTTCCTCTCGCCTTTCCTGTGGAGAGCGCCTCCTCTTGAGATGCGACGGGAACCCGGGAATTCTTTCCCGACCACGCAGGGAAAGGATCTTTCCTCTCGAGCTAGGAGGCGGAAACGGGGCTCCTCTGGATGTGGGCGGGACTCTCGTGCTTCCTCTCGAGTGGAGACGGGTATGTCGGGGAACTTCTTGAGTTGCAGCAAGGGTGTGAATGACCCTTTGGAAGTTTCAGAGGTTAGGTGTGATTAGCCTCGAGACGCCTCAGCGGAAATGGGCCTCATCTCGCCTGGAGGGGAAAGCCTCCTGGATTTTCTCGAGCTGCCGGAAGGTGCTCTCGACTTACGACGGGGACCTCAGGGACCCGCTCTGGTGGCCTCCAGGAAAGGCCAGTCCGCATGGGAGTTGCTCGGGGGCCTCTCGGGATTCCTCTCCGTCGATGCGGGGCCTAAAGACCTTGTGTGGAGTCGGTGCCGGAACCAGAGGATTCCTCTCCAGTGCTGACATTGATCTTGGGGTATTCTGGAGTCTCCGCCAGGGGAGTCAGTCCTCGTCTCGAGTGGGGCATGCACGTGCGCTTTCCTCCGAGCTGTAGCAGCAGTGTCGCGCTTCCCTTCGCGTGGATCAAGGGATCTGTGTCTTTCCCTCAAGGCTTTCCCACGAGGCTTTCCCACAGGGCTGTCCCCACGTGCCACCGTGGTGTGAGTCGATCCTCGGCTTGAAAGTCGAGGCAGTGCAGGGAAAAAAGTTTTCCCTCTAATTGACTGAGACATCCAGCGGCCTCTGGGAATGGTGGCACGACCCTGGAGTTCCTCTCGCCTTTCCTGTGGAGAGCGCCTCCTCTTGAGATGCAAAGGGAACGCCGGGAATATTTTCCTGACCACGGTGGGAAAGGATCCCTCCTCTCGAGCTAGGAGGGGGAAACGGGGCTCCTCTGGATGTGGGCGGGACTCTGGTGCTTCCTCTCGAGTGTAGACGGTATGTCGGGGAACTTCTTGAGTTGCAGCAAGGGTGTGAAGGACCCTTTGGAAGTTCCAGATGTTAGATGTGATTAGCCTCGAGACGCCTCAGCCGAAATGGGCCTCATCTCGCCTGGAGGGGAGAACCTCCTGGATTTTCTCGAGTTGCGGCAGGTGCCCTCGACTTACGACTGGACCTCAGGGACCCGCTCTGGTGGCCTCAGGAAAGGCCAGTCCCCATGCGAGTTGCTCGGGGGCCTCTCGGGATTCCTCTCACGTCGATGACGGGGCCTAATAGCTTGTGTGGAGTCGGTGCCGGAACCTGAGGATTCCTCTCCAGTGCTAACATGGATCTTGGTGTACTTCTGGAGTCTCCCCAGGGGAGTCAGTCCTCGTCTCGAGTGGGGGCATGCACGTGCGCTTTCCTCCCGAGCTGTAGCAGCAGTGTCACGCTTCCCTACGCGTGGATCAAGGGATCTGTGGCTTTCCCTCGAGGCTTTCACACGAGGCTTTCCCACGAGGCTTTCCCACAGGGCTGTCCAACCTGCCATCGCGGTGTGAGTCGATCCTCGGCTTGAATGTCGAGGCAGTGCAGGGAAAACAGGTTTCCCTGGAATGGACTGAGACATCTTGGGGACTCTGGGAAAGGTGGCACGACCCTGGAGTTCCTCTCGCCTTTCCTGTGGAGAGCGCCTCCTCTTGAGATGCGACGGGAACGCCGGGATTTCTTTCCCGATGACGCAGGGAAAGGATCCCTCCTCTCGAGCTAGTAGGCAGAAACGGGGCTCCTCTGGATGTGGGCGGGACTCTCGTGCTTCCTCTCGAGTGGAAACGGTATGTAGGGGAACATCTTGAGTTGCAGCCAGAGTGGTGAAGCACCGTTTGGAAGTTCCAGAGATTAGGTGTGATTAGCCTCGAGACGCCTCAGCAGAAATGGGCCTCATCTCGCCTGGAGGGGAGAACCTCCTGGATTTTCTCGAGATAGGGCAGTTGCTCTCGACTTACGACGGGGACCTCAACGACCCGCTCTGGGGGCCTCAGAAAAGGCCACTCCCCATGCGAATTGCTCGGGGCCTCTCGGGATTCCTCTCCCGTCGATGCCGGGGCCTAAGACCTTGTGTGGAGTCAGTGCCGGAACCTGAGGTTTCCTCTGCAGTGCTGACATGGATCTTGGGGTACTTCTGGAGTCTCCCCAGGGGAGTCAGTCCTCGTCTCGAGTGGGGGCATGCACCTGCGCTTTCCTCCCTAGCTGTAGCAGCAGTGTCATGCTCCAGTCGCCTGGATCAAGGGATCAGTGGCTTTCCTTCGAGGCTTTCCCACGAGGCTTTCCAACAAGGCTTTCCCACGAGGCTTTCCCACAGGGCTGTCCCACGTGCCACCGTGGTGTTAGTCGATCCTCGGCTTGAAAGTCGAGGCAGTGCAGGGAAAACAGGTTTTCCTGTAATGGACTGAGACATCTGGGGGACTCTGGGATTGGTGGCACGACCATGGAGTTCCTCTCGCCTTTCCTCTGGAGAGCGCGACCTCTTGAGATGCGTCGGGAACGCCGGGAAATATTTCCTCGACCACGCAAGGAAAGGATCCTCCTCTCGAGCTAGGAGGCGGAAACGGGGCTCCTCTGGATGTGAGCGGGACTCTCCATGCTTCCTCTCAAGTGGAGACGGGTATGTCGGGGAACTTCTTGAGTTGCAGCAAGGGTGTGAATGACCCTTTGGAAGTTCCAGAGGTTAGGTGTGATTAGCCTCGTAGACGCCTCAGCGGAAATGGCCTCATCTCGCCTGGAGGAGGAAAACCTCCTGGATTTTCTCGAGTTAGCGCAAGGTGCTCTCGACTTACGACGGGGACCTCAGGGACCCCGCTCTGGTGGCCTCAGGAAAGGCCAGTCCGCATGCGAGTTGCTCGGGGGCCTCTCGGATTCCTCTCCCGTCGATGCTGGGCCTAAGACCTTGTGTGGACTCAGTGACGGAACCTGAGGATTCCTCTCCAGTGCCGACATGGATCTTGGTACTTCTGGAGTCTCCCCAGGGGAGTCAGTCCTCGTCACGAGAGGGGCATGCACGTGTGATTTCCTCCCGAGCTGTAGCAGCAGTTTCACGCTTCCCTTTTCGTGGATCAAGGGATCTGTGGCTTTCCTCTAGACTTTCCATGACGCTTTCCCACGATGCTTCCCACAGGCTTTCCCACGTGCCACTGTGGTGTGAGTCGATCCTCGGCTTTAAAGTCGAGGAAGTGAAGGGAAAACAGATTTCCCTGGAATGGACGGAGACATCTGGGACTCAGGGAATGGGTGGGCACGACCTGGTCTGCTCTCACCTTTCGTCGTTGTTCCTCAAGTTA
>NW_017207676.1:0-4302 GCF_001704415.2 Capra hircus | reverse complement strand
ATCTGGGAATGGTGGCACGACCCAGGAGTTCCTCTCGCTTTCCGGGTGGCACGACCCAGGAGTTCCTCTCGCCTTTCCGGTTGAGAGCGCCTCCTCTTGAGATGCGACGGAACGCCGGGAATTCTTTCCCGAGCACGCAGGGAAAGGATCCTCCTCTCGAGCTAGGAGGCTGAAACGGGGCTCCTCTGGATGTGGCGGGACTCTCGTGCTTCCTCTCGAGTGGAGACGGGTATGTCGGGGAACTTCTTGAGTTGCAGCAAGGGTGTGAAGGACCCTTTGGAAGTTCCAGATGTTAGATGTGATTAGCCTGGAGACGCCTAAGCGGAAATGGGCCTCATCTCGCCTGGAGGGGAGAACCTCCTGGATTTTCTCGAGTTGCGGGCAGGTGCTCTCGACTTACGACGGGGACCTCAGGGACCCGCTCTGGTGGCCTCAGGAAAGGCCAGTCCCCTTGCGAATTGCTCGGGGGCCTCTCAGGATTCCTCCCGTCAATGCCGGGTAATATCTTGTGTGGAGTAGGTGCCGGAACCTGAGCATTCCTCTCCAGTGCTGACATGGATCTTGGGGTACATCTGGAGTCTCCCCAGGGGAGTCAGTCGTCGTCTCGAGTGGGGGAATGCACGTGCATTTCCTCCCGAGCTGAAGCAGCAGTGTCACGCTTCCCTTTGCGTGGATCAAGGGGTCAGGGGCTTTCTCTCGAGGCTTTCCAACGAGGCTTTCCCACGAGGCTTTCCCACAGGGCTGTACCACGTGCCACTGTGGTGTGAGTCGATCCTCGACTTGAAAGTCGAGGCAGTGCAGGGAATACAGGTTTCCCTGGAATGGACTGAGACTTCTGGGGGACTCTGGGAATGGTGGCACGACCCTGGAGTTCCTCTCGCCTTTCCTCTGGAGAGCGTCTCCTCTTGAGATTCGACGGGAATGCTGCGAATTCTTTCCCGACCACGCAGGGAAAGGATCAAACCTCTCGAGCTAAAAGGTGGAATCGGGGCTCCTCTGGATGTGGGCGGGACTCTCGTGCTTCCTCTCGAGTGGAGACGGGTATGTCGGGGAACTTCTTGAGTTGCAGCAAGGGTGTGAAGGACCCTTTGGAAGTTCCAGATGTTAGATGTGATTAGCCTCGAGACGCACTCAGCGGAAATGGGCCTCATCTCGCCTGGAGGGGAGAAACTCCTGGATTTTCTCGAGTTGCGGTAGGTGCTCTCGACTTACGACGGGGACCTCAGGGACCCGCTCTGGTGGCCTCAGGAAAGGCCAGTCCCTATGCGAGTTGCCAGGGGACCTCTCGGGATTCCTCTCCCGTCGAAGCTGGGGGCCTAAGATATTGTGTGGAGTGGGTGCCGGTACCTGAGGATTCCTTCCAGTGCTTACGTGGATCTTGGGGTACTTCTGGAGTCTCCCCATTGGAGTCAGTCCTCGACTCGAGTGGGAGCATGCACGTGCGCTTTCCTCTCGAGCTGTAGCAGCAGTGTCGCGCTTCCATTCGCGTGGATCAAGGGATCTGTGGCTTTCCCTCGAGGCTTTCCCACGAGGCTTTTCCCACGAGGCTTTCCCACGAGGCTTTCCCACAGGGCGGTCCCACATGCCACCGGTGGTGTGAGTCGATCCTCGGCTTGAAAAGTCGACGCAGTGCAGGGAAAACAGGGTTTCCCTGGAATGGACGGAGACATCTGGGGGACTCTGGAATGGTGGCAGGACCCTGGAGTTCCTCTCCCTTTCCTGTGGAGAGCGGCCTCCTCTTGAGATGGGACGGGAACGCCGGGAATTCTTTCCAGAGCACGCAGGGAAAGGATCCCTCCTCTCTCGAGCTAGGAGGCGGAAACGGGGCTCCTCTGGATGTGGGCGGGACTCTCGTGCTTCCTCTCGAGTGGAGACGGGTATGTCGGGGAACTTCTTGAGTTGCAGCAAGGGTGTGAAGGACCCTTTGAAAGTTCCAGAGGTTAGGTGTTAATAGCCTCGAGACGCCTCAGGAGAAATGGGCCTCATCTCGCCTGGAGGGGAGAACCTCCTGGATTTTCTCGAGTTGCGGCAGGTGCTCTCGACTTACTACGGGGACCTCAGGGACCCGCACTGGTTTCCTCAGGAAAGGCCAGTCCCCATGCGAGTTGCTCAGGGGCCTCTCGGATTCCTCTCCCATCGATGCCAGGGCCTAAACCTTGTGTGGAGTCGGTGCCGGAACCTGAGGATTCCTCTCCAGTGCAGACATGGATATTGGCGTACTTCTGGAGTCTCCCCAGGGGAATCAGTCCTCGTCTCGAGTGGGGGCATGCACGTGCGCTTTCCTCCAGAGCTGTAGCAGCAGTGTCACGCTTCCCTTCGCGTGGATCTAGGGATCAGGGGCTTTCCCTGGAGGCTTTCCACGAGGCTTTCCCACGAGGCTTTCCCACAGGGCTGTCCCACGTGCCACCGTGGAGTGAGTCGATCCTCGGCTTGACAGTCGAGGCAGTGCTGGAAAAACAGGTTTCCCTGGAATGGACTGAGACATCTGGGGACTCTGGGAATGGGGCCTGATCCTGGAGTTCTTCTCGCCTTTCCTGTGGAGAGCGCATCCTCTTGAGATGCGACGGGAACGCTAGGAATTCTTTCTCGACCACGCAGGGAAAGGATCCCTCCTCTCGAGCTAGCAGGCGGAAACGGGGCCACTCTGGATATGGACGGGACTCTCCGATTCCTCTAGAGTGGAGACGGGTATGTCGGGGAACTTCTTGACTTGCACAAGGGTGTGAAGGACCCTTTGAAGTTCCAGAGTTTAAGTGTGATTACCCCCTAGTTGCCTCAGCGGAAATGGGCCTCATCTCGCCTGGAGGGGAGAACCTCCTGGATTTTCTGGAGTTGCGGCAGGTGCTCTCGACTTACGATGGGGACCTCAGGGACCCGCTCTGGTGGCCTCAGGAAAGGCCAGTCCCCATGTGCGTTGCTCTGGGCCTCTCGGGATTCCTCCCGACGATGCGGGGTCTAAGACCTTGTTTGGAGTCGGTGCCGGAACCTGAGGATTCCTCTCCACTTCTGACATGGATATGGGGTACTTCTGGAGTCCCCCAGGGGTGTCAGTACTCGTCTCTAGTGGGGCCATGCACGTGCGCTTTCCTCCCGAGCTGTAGCAGCAGTGTCCCGCTTCCCTTCGCATGGATCAAGGAATCTGTGGCTTTCCCTCGAGGCTTTCCCACGAGGCTTTCCCACAGGGCTGTACCACGTGCCACTGTGGTGTGAGTCGATCCTCGACTTGAAAGTCGAGGCAGTGCAGGGAATACAGGTTTCCCTGGAATGGACTGAGACATCTGGGGGACTCTGGGAATGGTGGCACGACCCTGGAGTTCCTCTCACCTTTCCTAGGGAGAGCGCCTCCTCTTGAGATTCGACGGGAATGCTGCGAATTCTTTCCCGACCACGCAGGGAAAGGATCAAACCTCTCGAGCTAAAAGGTGGAATCGGGGCTCCTCTGGATGTGGGCGGGACTCTCGTGCTTCCTCTCGAGTGGAGACGGGTATGTCGGGGAAATTCTTGAGTTGCATCAAGGGTGTGAAGGACCCTTTGGAAGTTCCAGAGTTTAGGTTTGATTAGCCTCGAGACGCCTCTGCGGAAATGGGCCTCATCTCGCCTGGAGGGGAAAACCTCCTGGATTTTCTCGAGTTGCTGCAGGTGCTCTCGACGTACGACGGGGATCACAGGGACCCGCTCTGGTGGCCTCAGTTAAGGCCAGTCCACATGCGCGTTTCTCGGGGGCCTCTCGGGATTCCTCTCCCATCGATGCCGGGACCTAAGACCTTGTGTGGAGTCGGTGCCTGAACCTGAGGATTCCTCTCCAGTGCTGACATGGATCTTGGGCTACTTCTGGAGACTCCCCAGGGGAGTCAGTCCTCGTCTCATGTGGGGCATGCAGTTGCGCTTTCCTCCAGAGCTGTAGCAGCAGTGTCACGCTTCCCTTCGCGTGGATCAAGGGATCTGTGGCTTTCCCTCGAGGTTTTCCCACGAGGCTTTCCCAAGAGGCTTTCCCACAGGGCTGACCCACGTGTCACCGTTGTGTGAGTCGATCCTCGGCTTGAAAGTCGAGGCAGTGCAGGGAAAACAGGTTTCCCTTGAATGGACTGAGACATCTGGGGGACTCTGGAATGGTGGCACGACCCTGGAGTTCCTCTCGCCTTTCCTGTGGAGAGCGTCTCCTCTTGAGATGCGAGGGAAAGCCGGGAATTCTTTCCCGACCACCGAGGAAAGGATCCTCCTCTCGAGCCATGAGGCGGAAACGAGGCTCCTCTGGATGTGGGCGGGACTCTCGTGCTTCTTCTCGAGTGGAGACGGGTAGGG
>NW_017207675.1:0-4303 GCF_001704415.2 Capra hircus | reverse complement strand
GAGGCCATCTCGAGGCTAATCACACCTAACGTCTGGAACTTACAAAGGGTCTTTCACAACCCTTGCTGCAACTCAAGAAGTTCCCCGACATACCGTCTCCACTCGAGAGGAATCACGAGAGTCCCCGCCTCATCCAGAGGAGCCCGTTTCCGCTCCTAGCTCGAGAGGAGGGATCCTTCCCCTGCGTGGTCGGAAAGAATTCCGGCATTTCCGTCGCATCTCAAGAGGAGGCACTCTCCACAGGAAAGGCGAGAGGAACTCCAGGGTCGTGCCACCATTCCCAGAGTCCCCAGATGTCTCAGTCCATTCCAGGGAAACCTGTTTTCCCTGCACTGCCTCGACTTTCAAGCCGAGGATCGACTCACACACGGTGGCACGTGGGCAGCCCTTGTGGGAAAGCCTCGTGGGAAAGCATCGTGGGAAAGCGAGGGAAAGCCACAGATCCCTTGATCCACGCGAAGGGAAGCGTGACACTGCTGCTACAGCTGGGGAGGAAAGCGCACGTGCATGCCCACTCGAGACGAGGACTGACTCCACAGGGGAGACTCAGGAAGTACCCCAAGATCCATGTCAACACTGGAAGGAATCCTCAGGTTCCACCGACTCCACAAAAGGTCTTAGGCCGCGGCATCGATGGGAGAGGAATACCGAAGGCCCCCGCCAACTCGCATGGGGACTGGCCTTTCCTGAGGCCACCAGATCATCCCTGAGGTTCCGTCGTAAGTCGAGAGCACCTGCCGCAACTCGAGAAAATCCAGGAGGTTCTCCCTCCAGGCGAGATGAGGCCCATTTCCGCTGAGGCTTCTCGAGGCTAATCACACTAACCTCTGGAACTTTCAAAGGGTCCTTCACACCCTTGCTGCAACTCAAGAAGTTCCCCGACATACCGTCTCGACTCGAGAGGAAGCACGAGAGTCCCGCACATCCAGAGGAGCCCGTTTCCGCCTCCTAGCTCGAGAGGAGGGTTCCTTTCCCTGCGTGTTCAGGAAAGAATTCCTGGCCTTCCCATCGCAGCTCAAGAGGGGCGCTCTCTACAGGAAAGGCGAGAGGAACTCCAGGGTCGTGCCACGATTCCCAGAGTCCCCCAGATGTCTCAGTCCACTCCAGGGAAACGTGTTTTCTTGCACTGCCTCGACTTTCAAGCCGAGGAATGACTCACACCACGGTGGCACGTTGGACAGCCATTTGGGAAAGCCTCGGGGAAAGCCTCGTGGGAAAGACTCGGGGAAAGCCACAGATTCCTTCATCCACGCGAAGGAAGCGTGACACTACAGCTACAGCTCGGGAGGAAAACGCACGTGCATGCCCAACTCGAGACGAGGACTGACTCCCTTAGGGGGAGACTCCAAAAGTACCCCAGGAACCATGTCAGCACTGGAGTGGAATCCTCGGTTCCTGCACCGACTCTACACAAGGTCTTAGGCCCCAGCATCGACGGGAGAGGAATCCCGAGAGGCCCATGCAACTAGCATGGGGACTGGCCTTTCCTGAGGCCACAGAGCGGGTCCCAGAGGTCCCGTCGTAAGTCGAGAGCACCTGCCGCAACTAGAGAAAATCCAGGAGGTTCTCCCCTTCCAGGCGAGATGAGGCCCATTTCCGGTGAGCTCGAGGCTAATCACACCGAACATCTGGAATTTCCAAAGGGTCCTTCACACCCTTGCTGCAACTCAAGAAGTTCCCCGACATACCCGTTCCACTCGAAGGAAGCACGAGAGTCCGGCCACATCCAGAGGAGCCCCGTTTCCGCCTCCTAGCTCGAGAGGAGGGATCCTTTCCCTTCGTGTTCGGGAAAGAATTCCCGACGTTTTCCGTCGCATCTCAAGAAGAGGCGCTCTCCACAGGAAAGGCGAGAGGAACTCAGGGTCGTGGCCACCATTCCCAGAGTCCCTCAGATGTCTCAGTCAATTCAGTGAAACCTTTTTTCCCTGCACTGCCTCGACTTTCAAGCCGAGGATCGACTCTCACCACGGTGGCACGTGGGACAGCCTTGTGGGAAAGACTCGAGGGAAAGCTCGTGGGAAAGCCTCGAGGGAAGCCAGATCCTTGATCCACGCGAAGGGAAGCCTGACACTGCTGCTATAGCTGGGGAGGAAAGCGCACGTGCATGCCCCACTCGAGACGAGGACTGACTCCCCAGGGGAGACTCAGGACGTACCCAAGATCCATGTCAGGACTGGAGAGGAATCCTCAGGTTCCGGCACCGACTCCACACAAGGTCTTAGGACCCGGCATCGACAGGAGAGGAATCCCGAGAGGCCGAGCAACTCGCATGGGAATGGCCTTTCCTGAGGCCACCAGAGCATGTCCCTGAGGTCCCCCGTCGTAAGTGAGAGAAAACTGCTGCAACTCGAGAAAATCCAGAAGGTTCTCCCCCTCCAGGCGAGATGAGGCCCATTTCCAATGAGGCCTCTCGAGGCTAATCACACCTAACCTCTGGAACTTCCAAAGGGTACATCACCCACTTGTTGCAACTCAAGAAGTTCCCGACATAACCGTCTCCACTTGAGAGAAAGCTCGAGCCTCCGCCGACATCCAGAGGAGCCCCGTTTCCGCCTCCTAGCTCGAGAGGAGGGATCCTTTCCCTGCGTGTTCGGGAAAGAATTCCCGGCGTTTCCATCGCATCTCAAGAGGAGGCGCTCTCCACAGGAAAGGCGAGAGGAACTCCAGGGTCGAGCCACCATACACAGAGTCCCCCAGATGTCTCAGTCCATTCCAGGGAAACCAGTTTTCCCTGCACTGCTCGACTTTCAAGCCCGAGGATCGACTCACACCACGGTGGCACGTGGGACAGCCCTGTGGGAAAGCCTCGTGGGAAAGCCTCCTGCAAAAACCTCGATGAAAGCCACAGATTTCTTCATCCACGCGAAGGGAAGCATGACACTGCTGCTACACAGCTCGGGAGAAAGTGCACGTGCATGACCTAAGTCGAGACGAGGACTGAATCCCGGGAGACTCCAGAAGTACCCCAAGATCCATGTCAGCACTGGAGAGGAATCCTCAGGTTCCGGCACCGTCTCCACACAACGTCTTAGGCCCCGGCATCGACGGGAGAGGAATCCCGAAGGGCCCCTAGCAACTCGCATGGGGACTGGCCTTTCCTGAGGCCACCAGACCAGGTCCCTGAGGTCCTCGTCTTAAGTCGAGAGCACCTGTGGCAACTCTAGAAAATCCAGGAGGTTCTCCCCTCCAGGCGAGATGAAGCCCATTTCCGCGGAGGCGTCTCGAGGCTAATCAACCTGGCCTCTGGAACTTCCAAAGGGTCCTTCACACCCTTGCTGCAACTCAAGAAGTTCCCCGACGTACCCTCTCCACTCGAGAGGAAGCACGAGAGTCCTGCCCACATCCAGAGAAGCCCCGTTTCCGCCTCATAGATCGAGAGGTGGAATCCTTTCCCTGCGTTGTCGGGAAAGAATTCCCGGCGTTCCGGTCGCATCTCAAGAGGAGGCGGTCTCCACAGGAAACACGAGGGGATCTCCAGGGTCGTGACACCATTCCCTGAGTGCCAGAGATTTCTCAGTCCATTCCAGGGAAACCTGTTTTCCCTGCACTGCCTCGACTTTCAAGCCGAGGATCCACTCACACCACGGTGGCACGTGGACAGCCTGTGTGAAAGCCTCGTGGGAAAGCCTCGTGGGAAAGCCTCGAGGAAAGCACAGATCCCTTGATCCACGCAAAGGGAAGTGTGACACTGCTGCTACAGCTCGGGAGGAAAGCGCACGTGCATGCCCCCACTCGAGACGAGGACTGACTCCCTGGGGAGACTCCAGAAGTACCCCAAGACCATGTCAGCACTGGAGAGGAATCCTCAGGTTCCGGCACGACCTCCACAAAGATCTTAGGCCCCGTCATTGACGGGAGAGGAATCCCGAAAGGCCCCGGAGCAACTCGCATGGGGACTGGCCTTTCCTGAGGCCACCAGAGCGGGTCCCTGAGGTCCCCATTGTAAGTCGAGAGCACCTGCCGCACCTCGAGAAAATCCAGGAGGTTCTCCTTCCAGGCGAGATTAGGCCCATTTCCGCTGAGGCATCTCGAGGCTAATCACAACTAACCTCTTGACTTTCCAAAGGGTCCTTCACACCCTTGCTGCAACTCAAGAAGTTCCCCAACATACCCGTCTCCACTGGAGAGGAAGCACGAGAGTCCCGCCCTCATCCGGAGGAGCCCCGTTTGCGTCTCATAGCTCGAGAGCAGGGATAATTTCCCTGCGTGGTCGGAAAGAAATCCCGGCGTTCCGTCGCATCTCAAGAGGAGTTGCTCTCCACAGGAAAGGCGAGAGGAACTCCAGGGTCGTGACACGTTCCCA
>NW_017207674.1:0-4303 GCF_001704415.2 Capra hircus | reverse complement strand
GGCTCTGTGGCCTTGCTGCCTTCAGTGGCTTCCTCTGCACAGGGGCCTAGTGGTTCTGCCTTCTGTCAGGCGTTACCGGGTTTGGGCTTCGCTTTGGGGGGTGGCCTTGCCTTTGCCTGGCCTTGGCCTTGCCCTTGGCGTTGCCTTGCCCTTGCCCTTTGACTTGGCCTTTAACTTGCCCTTGCCCTTGAACTTGCCCTTGACTTGACCTTGGGACCTTGAACTTGACTTGAACTTGACCTTTGAACTTGACCTTCACTTGAACTTGAACTTGACCCTGACCTTGAACTTGAACTTGAACTTGACTTTGAACTTGAACTTGACCTTGACCTTGACCAACAACGCTAGACCTCCAGATTTGCTCAGAGCACCGGAGGTCCTGAGGTAGGGCCCTGTATCTCCCCTTCCCTTTGTGATCATTGCAAAGACATTCCTAGCTGATAGCCCATGAAGAAGCCAGCAGTGGGAGTGTGTTTGACACGACTGTGCGCCTTCCCGGCCTCAACTCCACAAGGGCCTTTCCTCTCGAAGTAGGCCCCATGTCCCCTTGGGGAGGGTGTCATGCCTCTTTTCTCCTCACTGCCAAAGGGTGGAGCCAAGCTCGCTCTGTCAGAGGTACAAAAACAGCAAATGAATGGATTTTCAAGCTCTTGCTAGGCTGCACACTTTCAGGGCCCACTTTACTGAAACAGGTGCTCTGTGGCCCCTGGTTGGGTATGCAGGTTGACAAACAGGGTGAGATCCTGTCCAAGCCAAGAATTTTCCTGAAAGACCTAGGCTCACTAGAGCTCTCCTCCCGAGCAAAGGGGATAGAGCGGATGTATGGAGGAGTCTTTGCCTTTCCCTGTGAGTGTGGGGCTACTCACTACGGCCCCAAGCTCAGGGATAACTGCCTCTAAGAAAGGAATGGCAAGAAGCGCTATTCTTGGAGGTTGGGACAGGGAGTTCACAGCATGTGGGGAAAGAAAGACTTCCTCGGGGAAGAAGAGGCAACCACCGCGGGTGTGATTGCAAGCCTCTATTTGGAAGGAACAGGTTTGCTTATACAACTCAAGACAACCCGCTCTGGTGGCCTCAGGAAAGGCCAGTCCCCATGCGAGTTGCTCGGGGCCTCTCGGGATTCCTCTCCCGTCGATGCCGGGCCTAAGACCTTGTGTGGAGTTGGTGCCGGAACCTGAGGTTTCCTCTCCAGTGCTGACATAGATCTTGGGGTACATCTGGAGTCTCCCCAGGGGAGTCAGTCCTCGTCTCGAGTGGGGGCATGCACGTGCGCTTTCCTCCCGAGCTGTAGCAGCAGTGGCACGCTTCCCGTCGAGTGGATCAAGGGATCTGTGGCTTTCCCTCGAGGCTTTCCCACGAGGCTTTCCCACGAGTCTTTCCCACAGGGCTGTCCCACGTGCCAACGTGGTGTGAGTCGATCCTCGGCTTGAAAGTCGACGCAGTGCAGGGAAAACAGGTTTCGCTGGAATGGACTGAGACATCTGGGGACTCTGAGAATGGTGGCACGACCCTGGAGTTCCTCTCGTCTTTCCTGTGGAGAGCACCTCCTCTTGAGATGCGACGGGAACGCCGGGAATTCTTTCCCTTCCACGCAGGGAAAGGATCCCTCCTCTCGAGCTAGGAGGCGGAAACGGGGCTCCTGTGGATGTGGGCGGGACTCTCGTGCTTCCTCTCGAGTGGAGACGGGTATGTCTGGGAACTTCTTGAGTTGCAGCAAGGGTGTGAAGGACCCTTTGGAAGTTCCAGAGTTTAGGTGTGATAAGCCTCGAGACGACTCAGCGGAAATGGGCCTCATCTCGCCTGGAGGGGAGGACCTCCTGGATTTTCTCGAGTTGTGGCAGGTGCTCTCGACTTACGACGGGGACCTCAGGGACCCGCTCTGGTGGCCTCAGGAAAAGCCAGTCCCCATGTGAGTTGCTCGGGGCCTCTCCGGATTCCTCTCCCGTTGATGCCGAGGCCTAAGACCTTGTGTGGAGTCAGTGCCAGAAGCTGAGGATTCCTCTCCAGTGCTGACATGGATCTTGGGCTACTTCTAGAGTCTCCCCGGGGCAGTCAGTCCTCGTCTCGAGTGGGGACATGCACGTGCGCTTTCCTTCCGAGCTGTAGCAGAAGTGGCACGCTTCCCGTCGAGTGGATCAAGGGATCTGTTGCTATCCCTTGAGGCTTTCCCACGAGGCTATCCCACGAGGCTTTCCCTGGAGGCTTTCCCACGAGGCTTTACTACAGGGCTGTCCCACGTGCCACCGTGGTGTGAGTCGATCCTCGGCTTGAAAGTCGAGGCAGTGCAGGGAAAACAGGTTTCCCTGGAATGGACTGTGACATCTGGGGACTCTGGGAATGGTGGCACGACCCTGGAGTTCCTCTCGCCTTTCCTGTGAAGTGCGCCTCCTCTTGAGATGCTAGGGGAACGCCGGGAATTCTTTACTGACCACGCAGGGAAAGGATCCCTCCTCTCGAGATAGGAGGGGGAAACGGGCCTCCTCTGGATGTGTGCGGGACTCTCATGCTTCCTCTCGAGTGGAGACGGGTATGTCGGGGAACTTCTTGAGTTGCAACAAGGGTGTGAAGGACCTTTTGGAAGTTCCAGAGTTTAGGTGTGATTAGCCTCGATACGGGTCAGCGGAAATGGGCCTCATCTCGCCTGGAGGGGAGAACCTCCTGGATTTTCTCAAGTTGCGGCAGGTGCTCTCGACTTACGACAGGGACCTCAGGGTCCCCCTCTGGTGGCCTCAGGAAAGGCCAGTCCCCATGCGAGTAGCTCGGGGTCCTCTCGGGATTCCTCTCCCGTCGATGCCGGGGCCTAAGACCTTGTGTGGAGTCGGTGCCGGAAACTGAGGTTTCCTCTCCAGTGCTGACATGGATCTTGGGCTACTTCTAGAGTCTCCCCAGGGGAGTCAGTCCTCGTCTCGTGTGGGGACATGCACGTGCGCTTTCCTCCCGAGCTGTAGCAGAAGTGGCATGCTTCCCGTCCAGTGGATCAAGGGATCTGTGGCTTTCCCTCGAGTCTTTCCCATGAGGCTTTCCCACAGGGCTTTTCCACGTGCCACCATGGTGTGAGTCGATCCTCAGCGTGAAAGTCGAACCAGTGCAGGGAAAACAGGTACCTCCTTCCCCACAGTAGGGGGTACACTGTCCCCTTGGGCGGGTATCTCCAGGTCACTAACGCTGGGGGTTCCCCGCGGAAGTGCGGGCCTTAGGCTCCACGTGAGAAAAGCCCCAAATGGCATTAGCTGCCAGTCCAGACGTTGGCCCTCAGGGCTCTGGCCGGAGCCTTGGGCTCCAGTCACCTCAAAGCCCTCGGGGTGGCGCTCTGGGACTGCTGTAGGGAAATGACGCCAAGAGCCCACGGAGGAGTTTGGGAGGGTGCAGGGGGGAAACGGAGGCGAGGACAGCGAGGGATCTAGGTGGAGGCACTGGAGAGAGCGTCCGGTGTCCCGGAATGCCTCGGAGGAGACAGCGGGGGACAGTCGAGGCCCAGGGACCTGTGGAATGTGAAAAGGCGGGAAACCCCAGAGCAAGGCAGGCTGGGGAAGGGGGCGTTGGTGGCCAATTCAAAGGGACCTCGGGGCGTTTCCTGGGCGGTGAGCTCCCTTGGCACTGCTGAGGGCCCCTGATTGATCCACCCGGGTTGATCCCACCCCCCGCTGCGAGAGAGGGCCACAAACCAAAGCCCCCGAACTGCCCGCCCACCCCAACGGGATCTTGGCGGTCCGGGGCACAGTTGTGCCCGGGAAAAGCCCACTCGCTCCACGGGACTCCGTCCAGGGTCTCTGCTTGGAAAGAGGCCAGGGGCGGCACCCTCCATCTACCCACCCAAACCCTATTGACGTCAATGGGGCGGAGCCGTCTCCTGCCTCTCCAGAGCCCTGAGCTGCTGGGTCCCGCGCCCACTCGGCCAGCAGTCTGCAGCGTGCCCGTGTGCTCTCCCAACATGGCTTCGTCCAGCTCCTCCAGCACCTCAAGCGGTACATTTGCCCTCGGTCCCTGGGGGTCGAATCACGTCTCAGGGATTTGCGGGTGGCCCCGGGCAAGGGCTGTCGGCCAACGTGTCGACCCCCCCTCCCACCCGAGAATGTCGGGGACCCTTCGGGCCAGGCCGGCGTTCCGAGGCGTCAGGTGTGCCCAAATTCGGAGGGGTGGCATCGTTCGTTCATCTTGCTCCTTTGGCACACACATGGCTTCTCCCTTCTCTTTTCTGGGAAGACAGTGTTGTTTCAGGGGGCGTGCTGCGGAGGAGGGGGCCGGTTGGGGGTGGTGGAGCGGGTGCTGTGCTGGAATGAAGCCCTTTATCCTCACATCTTCC
>NW_017207673.1:0-4303 GCF_001704415.2 Capra hircus | reverse complement strand
CATGGTGGCACGTGGCAGCCCTGTGGGAAAGCCTCGTGGGAAAACCTCGTGGGAAATCCTCGAGGGAAAGCCACAGATCCCTTGATCCACGCCAAGGGAAGGGTAACACTACTGCTACAGCTCGGGAGGAAAGCGCACGTGCATGCCACCACTGAAGACGAGGACTGACTTCCCTGGGGAGACTCCAGAAGTCCCTCAAGATCCATGTCAGCACTGGAGAGGAATCCTGAGGTTCCAGCACCATCTCCACACAATGTCTTAGGCCCCGGCATTGACGGGAGAGGAATCCCGAGAGGCCCAGCAATTCCCATGGGGACTGGTCTTTCCTGAGGCCACCAGAGCAGGTCCCTGAGGTCCGGTCGTAAGTTGTGAGCACTGCCTCAACTGGAGAAAATCCAGGAGGTTCTCCCCTCCAGGCGCGATGAGGCTCATTTTCCGCTGAGTCGTCTGGAAGCTAATCACACCTAATCTCTGGAAATTTCAAAGGATTCTTCACAACCTGGCTGCAACTCAAGAAATTCCCCGACATACCCGTCTCCACTCGAGAGGAAGCACAGGAGTCCTGCCCAATTCAGATGAGCCCCGTTTCCGCCTCATAGCTCGAGAGGTGGGATCCTTTCCCTGTGTGGTCGGGAAAGAATTCCCGGCGTTCCCTTCGCATCTCAAGAGGAGGCGCTCTCCTCTGGAAAGGCGAGAGGAAATCCAGGTTCGTGACACCATACCCACAGTCCCCAAGATGTCTCAGTCCATTCAGGGAAAACTGTTTTCCTGCACTGCCTCGACTTTCAAGCCGAGGATCGACTCACACCACGGTGGCACGTGGGACAGCCTGTGGGAAAGCTCGTAGGAAAGCCTCGAGGGCTAGCCACAGATCCTTGATTCACGTGAAGGGACGCGTGACACTGCTGGCTACAGATCGGGAGGAAGCTCCACGTGCATGCCCCACTCGAGACGAGGACTGACTCCCTGGGGAGACTCCAGAAGTACCCCAAGATCCATGTCAGCACTGGAGAGGAATCCTCAGTTTCCGGCACCGACTCCACACAAGGTCGTAGGCTCCAGCATCGACAGGAGAGGAATTCCGAGAGGCCCCCGAGCATCTCGCTTGGGACTTGCCTTTCCTTAGGCCACCAGAGCGGGTCCCTGAGGTCCCCGTCGTAAGACAAGAGCACCTGCCGCAACTCGAGAAAATCCAGGAGGTTCTTCCCTCCTGGCGAGATGAGGGCCATTTCCGCTGAGGCGTCTCGAGGCTAATCACACCTAACCTCTGGAACTTCCAAAGGGTCCTTCACACCCTTGCTGCAACTCAAGAAGTTCCCGACATACGAGTCTCACTCGAGAGGAAGCACGAGCGTCACGCCCAATCCAGAGGACCCACGTTTCCGCCTCATAGTTCGAGAGGAGGCATCCTTTCCCTGCGTGGTCGGGAAAGGATCCCGGCGTTCCCGTCATATCTCAAGAGGAGGCGCTCTCCATAGAAATGGCGAGAGGAACTCAGGGTCGTGCCACCATTCCCAGAGGCCCGAGATGTTCAGTCCATTCCAGGGAAACCTGTTTTCCCTGCCTGCCTCGACTTTCAAGCCGAGGATAGACTCACACATCGGTGGCACGTGGGACAGCCTGTGGAAAGCCTCGTGGGAAAGCCTCGCCTCGAGGGAAAGCCACAGATCCCTTGATCCTGCGAAGGGAAGCGTGACACAGCTGCTAAATCTCGGGAGAAAGCGCACCTGGATGCCCCCACTCGAGACGAGGACTGACTCCCCTGGGGAGACTCCAGAAGTTCCCAAGATATATGTCAGCACTGGAGAGGAATCCTCAGGTTCCGGCACCGACTCCACACAAGGTCTTAGGCCCCGGCATCAAAGGGAGAGGAATCCCGAGAGGCCGCGTGCAACTCGCATGGGGACTGGCTTCTCCTGAGGCCAACAGAGCGGGTCCTGAGGTCCCGACGTAAGTCGAGAACACCTACCGCAACTCGAGAAAATCCAGGAGGTTCTCCCCTCCAGGCGAGATGAGGCTCATTTCCGCTGAGGTGTTTCGAGGCTAATCACACCTAACCTCAGGAACTTCCAATGTGTAATTCACACCCTTGCGGCAACTCAAGAAGTTCTGACATACGCCGTCTCCACTCGAGGAGGAAGCACGAGAGTCCTGCCCACATCCAGAGGAGCCCCGTTTCCGCCTCCTGGCAGAAAGGAGGGATCCTTTCTGTCCGTGGTCGGTCAAGAATTCCCGGCGTTCCCGTCGCATCTCAAGACGAGGCGCTCTCCACAAAAGGCGAGAGGAACTCCAGGGTCGTGGCAACATTCCCAGAGTCCCCCAGATGTCTCAGTCCATTCCAGGGAAACCTGTTTTCCTGCACTGCCTCTACTTTCAAGGCCGAGGATCGATTCACACCAAGGTGGTACATGGGACAGCCCTGTGGGAAAAGCCTCGTGGAAAGCCTCTGGGAAAGCCTCGAGGGAAAGCCACAGATCCCTTGATCCACGCGAAGGGAAGGCCACACTGCTGCTACAGCTCGGGAGGAAAGCTCACGTGCATGCCCCACTCGAGACGAGGACTGACTCCCCTGGAGAGACTCCAGAAGTACCCCAAGATCCATGTCAGCACTGGAGAGGAATCCTCAGGTTCCAGCACCGACTCCACACAAGGTCTTAGGCCCAGCATCGACGGGAGAGTAATCCCCAGAGGCCGCGAGCAAACTCGCATGGGGACTGGCCTTTCCTGATGCAACCAGAGCGGGTCCCTGAGGTCCCCGACGTAAGTCGAGAACACCTTCCGCAACTCGAGAAAAAAAATCCAGGAGGTTCTCCCCTCCAGGCGAGATGAGGCTCATTTCCGCTGAGGTGTTTCGAGGCTAATCACACCTAACCTCGGAACTTCCAAAGGGTCCTTCACACCCTTGCTGCAACTCAAAAGTTCCCCTACATACCCGTCTCCACTCGAGAGGAAGCACGCGAGTCCCGCCCATCGCGAGGAGCCGCGTTTCTGCCTCCTAGCTAGAGAGGAGGGATCCTTTCCCTGCGTGTTCGGGAAAGAATTCCGGCGTTCCCCGTCGCTTCTCAACAGGAGGCCCTCTCCACAGGAAAGGCGAGAGGAACTCCAGGGTCGTGCCACCATTCCCAGAGTCCAGATGTCTCAGTCCATTCCAGGGAAACCTGTTTTCCCTGCACTGCCTCGACTTTCAAGCCGAGGATCCACTCACACCACGGTGGCACGTGGGACAGCCCTGTGGGAAAGCCTCGTGAAAAGCCTCGTGGGAAAGCCTCGAGGGAAAGCCACAGATCCCTTGATCCACGCGAAGGGAAGCGTGACACTGCTCCTACAGCTCGGGAGGGAAGCGCACGTGCATGCCCCATTCGAGACGAGGACTGACTCCCCTGGGGAGACTCCAGAAGTACCCCAAGATCCATGTCAGCACTGGAGAGGAATCCTCAGGTTCCAGAACCGACTCCACATAAGGTCTTAGGCCCGGCATCGACGGGAGAGGAATCCTGAGAGCCACCGAGCAACTCGCATGGGGACTGGCCTTTCCTGAGGCCACCAGAGTGGGTCCCTGAGGTCCCCGTCGTAAGTCGAGAGCACCTGCCGCAACTCGAGAAAATCCAGGAGGTTCTCCCCTCCAGGCGAGATGAGGCCCATTTCCGCTGAGGCGTCTTGAGGCTAATCAAATCTAACATCTGGAAATCCAATGGGTCCTTCTCGCCATTGCTGCAACTCAAGAAGTTCCCCGACATACTCGTCTCCACTCGACAGGAAGCACGAAAGTCCCGCCCACATCCAGAGGAGGCCAGTTTCCGCTTGCTAGCTCGAGAGGAGAGATAATTCTCCCTGCGTGGTCGGGAAAGAATTCCCGGTGTTCCCGTCGCATCTCAAGAGGAGGCGCTCTCCACAGGAAAGGCGAGAGGAACCCAGGGTCGTGCGACCATTCCCAGAGTCCCCTGATGTCTCAGTCCATTCCAGTGAAACCTGTTTTCCCTGCACTACCTCGACTTTCAAGCCGAGCATCGACTCACACACACGGTGGTACGTAGGACAGCCCTGTGGGAAATTTCCTGGGAATGCCTCCTGTGAAGCCTGAAGGGAAAGCCAGAGATCCCTTGATCACGCGAAGGGAAGCGCGACACTGCGTTACAGCTCGGGAGGAAAAGCTCACGTGCATGCTCCACTCGAGACAAGGACTAACTCCCCTGGGGAGACTCCAGAAGTACCCCAAGATCCATGTCAGCACTGGAGAGGAATCCTCAGGTTCCGGCACGCGACTCCACACAGGTCTTAGGCCCCAGCATCGACGGGAGAGGAA
>NW_017207672.1:0-4304 GCF_001704415.2 Capra hircus | reverse complement strand
CAAGCCAAGGGACTCACACGACTACCATGTTCGGGAACAGCTCGTTGAAAGCCTCGAGGGAAAGGCCAGTCCCAATCGAGTTGCTCGGGGCCTCTCGGGATTCCTCTCCCGTCAATGCCGGGCCGTAAGACCTTGTGTGGAGTCGGTACCGGAACCTGAGAATTTCTCTCCAGTGTTGACATGGATCTTGGGGGTACTTCTGGAGTCTCCCCAGGGCAGTCAGTCCTCGTCTCGAGTTGGGGCATGCACGTGCGCTTTCCTCCCGAGCTGTAGCAGCAGTGTCACGCTTCCCTTCGCGTGGATCAAGGGATCTGTGGCTTTCCCTCGAGGCTTTCCCACGAGGCTTTCCCACGAGGCTTTCCCACAGGGCTGTCCCACGTTCCACCGTCGTGTGAGTCGATCCTCGGCTTGAAAGTGGAGGCAGTGCAGGGAAAACAGGTTCCCTGGAATGGACTGAGACATCTGGGGGACTCTGGGAATGGTGGCAGGACGCTGGAGTTCCTCTCACCTTTCCTGTGGAGAGCGCCTCCTCTTGAGATGCGACGGAAACGCCGGGAATTTTTTCCCGAGCACGCAGGGAAAGGATCCCTCCATCGATCTAGCAGGCGGAAACGGGGCTCCTCTGGATGTGGGCGGGACTCTCGTGCTTCCTCTCGAGTGGAGATGGGTATGTCGGGAACTTCTTGGGTTGCAGCAAGGGTGTGAAGGACCCTTTGGAAGTTCCAGAGGTTAGGTGTGAATAGCCTCAAGACGCCTCAGCGGAAATGGGCCTCATCTCGCCTGGAGGGGAACCTCCTGGATTTACTCGACTTGCGACAGGTGCTCGCAACTTACGTCGGGGATCTCAGGGACCCGCTCTGGGGCCTCAGGAAAGGCCAGGCCCCATGTGAGTTGCTCGGGGGCCTCTCGGATTCCTGTCCCGTCGATGCTGGGGCCTAAGACCTTGTGTGGAGTCGGTGCCCGAAACTGAGGTTTCCTGTCCAGTGCTGACATGGATCTTGGGGTACTTTTGGAGTCTCCCCAGAGAAGTCAGTCCTCGTCTCGATCGGGGCATGCACGTGCCCTTTCCTCCCGAGCTGTAGCAGCAGTGTCGCGCTTCCCTTCGCGTGGATCAAGGGATCTGTGGCTTTCCCTCGAGGCATTCCCACGTTGCATTCCCACGAGGCTTTCCCACGAGGCTTTCCCACGAGGCTTTCCCACAGGGCTGTCCCACGTGTCACCGTGGTGTGAGTCGATCCTCGGCTTGAAAGTCTAGCCAAGCAGGAAAAAAATATTTCCCTGAATGGACTGAGACATCTGAGGGACTCTGGGAATGGTGGCACGACCCTGGAGTTCCTCTCACCTTTACTGTGGAGAGCGCCTCCTCTTGAGATGCGACGGGAACGCCGGGAATTCTTTCCCGACCACATAGGGAAAGGATCCCTCCTCTCGAGCTAGGAGGCGGAAACGGGGCTCCTCTGGATGTGGCCTGGACTCTCGTGCTTCCTCTCGAGTGGAGACGGTATGTCGGGGAAATTCTTGAGTTGCAGCAAGGGTGTGAAGGACCCTTTGGAAGTTCCAGAGGTTAGGTGTGATTAGCCTCGAGAGCCCTCAGCGGTAATGGGCCTCACTCGCCTGGAGGGGAGAACCTCCTGGAATTTCTCGAGTTGCACCAGGTGCTCTCGACTTACGACGGGGACCTCAGGGACCCGCTCTGGTTCCCTCAGGAAAGGCCAGTCCCCATGCGAGTTGCTCGGGGGCCTCTCGGGATTCCTCTCCCATCGATGCCGGGGCCTAAGGCCTTGTGTGGAGTCGCTGTCGGAACCTGAGGATTGCTATCCAGTGCTGACATGGATCTTGGGTTACTTCTGGAGTCTCCCCAGGGGAGTCAGTCCGCGTCTCGAGTGGGGGCATGCACGTGTGCTTTCCTCCCGAGCTGTAGCAGCAGTGTCACGCTTCCCTTCGCGTGGATCAAGGGATCTGTGGATTTCCTCGAGGCTTTCCCACAAGTCTTTCCCACGAGGCTTTCCCAAAGGGATGTCCCACGTGCCACCGAGGTGTGAGTCGATCCTCGGCTTGAAACTCCAGGCAGTGCAGGGAATAAAGTTTTCCCTGGAATGGACTGAGATATCTGGGGGACTCTGGAATGTTGGCACGACCCTGGAATTCCTCTCGCCTTTCCTGTGGAGAGCGCCTCCTCTTGAGATGCGACGGGAACGCCGGAAATTCTTTCCCGACCACGCAGGGAAAGTCCCCTCCTCTCGATCTAGGAAGCGGAAACGGGGCTCCTCTGGATGTGGTCGGGACTCTCGTGCTTCTTCTCGAGTGGAGACGGGTATGTCCGGAACTTCTTGAGTTGCAGAAAGGGTGTGAAGGACCCTTTGGAAGTTCCAGAGGTTAAGTGTGATTAGCCTCGAGACGCCTCAGCGGAAATGTGCGTCATCTCGCCTGGAGGGGAGAACCTCCTGGATTTTCTCGAGTTGCAGCAGGTGCTCTCGACTTATGACGGGGACCTCTTGGACCCGCTGTGATAGCCTCAGGAAAGGCCAGTCCCCATGCGAGTTGCTCGGGGGCCTCTCGGGATTCCTCTCCCGTGATGCCGGGGCATAAGACCTTGTGTGGAGTAGCTGCCGGAACCTGAGGTTCCTATCCAGTGCTGACATGGATCATGGTGGACTTCTGAAGTCTCCCCAGGGGAGTCAGTCCTCGTCTCGAGTCGGGGCTTGCACGTGCGCTACCTCCCTAGCTGTAGCAGCAGTGTCACGCTTCCCTTCAGGTCGATCAATTGATCTGTGGCTTTCCCTCGAGGCTTTCCCACGAGGCTTTCCCTAGAGGCTTTCCACGAGGCTTTCCCACAGGGCTGTTCCACGTGCCACCGTGGTGTGAGTCGATCCTGGCTTTAAAGTCGAGGCAGTGCAGGGAAAACAGCTTTCCCTGGAATGGACTGAGACATCTGGGGACTCTGGGAATGGTGGCACGACCCTGGAGTTCCTCTCGCCTTTACTGTGGAGAGCGCCTCCTCTTGAGATGCGACGGGAACGCCGGGAATTCTTTCCGACCACGCAGGGAAAGGATCCCTCCTCTCGAGCTAGGAGGCGGAAACGGGGCTCCTCTGGATGTGGTCGGGACTCTCGTGCTTCCTCTCGAGTGGAGACGGGTATGTCGGGAACTTCTTGAGTTGCAGCAAGTGTGTGAAGGACCTTTGGAAGTTCCAGAGGTTAGCTATGATTAGCCTGGAGACCCCTCAGCGGAAATGTGAGTCATCTCACCTGGAGGGGAGAACCTCCTGGATTTTCTCGAGTGGCGGCAGCTGCTCTCGACTTACGACAGGGATGTCAGGGAGCCGCTCTGGTGGCCCATGGAAAGGCCAGTCCCCATGCGAGTTGCTCGGGGGGCGTCTCGGGATTCCTCTCCATCAATGCCGGGGCCTAAGACCTTGTGTGGAGTCGGTGCCGGAACCTGACGATTCCTCTCCAGTGCTGACATGGATCTTGGGGGACTTCTGGAGTCTCCCCAGGGGAGTCAGTCCTCGTCTCGAGTGGGGGCATGCACGTGCGCTTTCCTTTCGAGCTGTAGCAGCAGTGTTACGCTTACCTTCGCGTGGATCAAGGGATCTGTCTTTCCCTCGAGGCTCTCCACGAGGCTTTTTTCCCACAGGGCTGTCCCACGTGCCACCGAGATGTGAGTCGATCCTGGGCTTGAAAGTCGAGGCAGTGCAGGGAAAACAGGTTTCCCTGGAATGGACTGAGTCATCCAGGGGACTCAGGGAATGGTGGCACGACCCTGGAGTTCCTCTCGCCTTTCCTGTGGGAGAGCGCCTCCTCTTGAGATGCCACAGGAACGCCCGGGAATTCTTTCCCGACCACGCAGGGAAAGGATCCCTCCTCTCGAGCTAGGAGGTGGAAACGGGGCTCCTCTGGATGTGGGCGGGACTCTCGTGATTCCCCTCGAGTAGAGACGGGTATGGGGAACTTCTTGAGTTGCAGCAAGAGTGTGAAGGACCCTTTGGAAGTTCCAGTTGTTAGATGTGATTAGCCTCGTAACGCATCAGCAGAAATGGGCCTCATCTCGCCTGGGAGGGAGAACCTCCTGGATTTTCTCGAGTTGCGGCAGGTGCTCTCGACTTACGACGGCACCTCAGAGGACCGCTCTGGTGGCCTCAGGAAAGGCATGCGAGTAGCTCGGCGGGCCTCTCGGGATTCCTCTCCCGTCGATGCCGGGCCTAAGATCTTGTGTGGAGTCGGTGCCAGAAACTGAGGATGCCTCTCAGTGCTGACATGGATTTTGGGGGACTTCTGGAGTCTCCCAGGGGAGTCAGTCCTCGG
>NW_017207671.1:0-18152 GCF_001704415.2 Capra hircus | reverse complement strand
CGCATGGGGACTGGCCTTTCCTGAGGCCACCAGAGAGGGTCCGAGTCCCCCCGTCGTAAGTCGAGAGCACCTGCCGCAACTCGAGAAAATCCAGGAGGTTCTCCCCTCCAGGCGAGATGAGGCCCATTTCCGCTGAGGCGTCTCGAGGCTAATCACACCTAACCTCTGGAACTTCCAAAGGGTCCTTCACACCCTTGCTGCAACTCATGAAGTTCCCCGACATACCCGTCTCCACTCGAGAGGAAGCACGAGAGTCCCGCCCACATCCAGAGGAGCCCCGTTTCCGCCTGATAGATCCAGAGGAGGGATCCTTTCCCTGCGTGGTCGGGAAAGAATTCCCGGCGTTCCCGCATCTCAAGAGGAGGCGCTCTCCAAAGGAAAGGCTAGATGAACTCGAGGGTCGTGCCACCATTCCCAGAGTCCGCCAGAAAATTCCTTGTCGGGAATTTAATTGGCCTTCCGCGTAAACCTAGCTATTCAGCCTTTTTCCTCCAGTTAATCTTCTTACTACCCTATAATTTCTTAATCTAATCTTACATTAATAATTACACAAGACTTTCCACGTCAACGCTGTCCATTCCGTCGAATTCCCTGGATGCAGCGAGGATGGACACCGGCACACTGAGCTATCTGGGGGACTCTTGGAATGATGTCACGACACTGGAGTTTGTCTCGCCTTTCCTGTGGAGAGCGCCTCCTCATGAGTTGCGACGGGAACACCGGGAATTCTTTCCGGAACATACAAGGAAAGGATACCTGACGCGGAGGTACGAGGCGGAAACGGGGCTCCTCTGCATGTGGGCGGTACTCTCGTGCTTCCTCCTCGAGTGGAGTCAGGTATGTTGGGGAACTTCTTGAGTTGTAGCAAGTGAGTGAAGGACCCTTTGGAAGTTCCAGAGGTTAGGTGTGATAAGCCTCGAGTCGCCTCAGCGGAAATGGGCCTCATCTCGCCTGGAGGGGAGAACCTCCTGGATTTTCTTGTGTTAAGGCAGGTGCTCTCGACTTATGTCGGGAACCACAGGGACCCGCTCTCGTGGCCTCAGGAAAGGACAGTCCCCATGCGCGTTGCGCGGTGGTCTCTCGGATTCCTCTCCGTCGATGCCGGGGCCTAACACCTTGTGTGGAGTCGGTGCCGGAACCTGAGGATTCCTCTCCAGTGCTGACATGGATCTTGGGGTACTTCTGGACTCTCCCCAGGGAAGTCAGTCCTCGTCTCGAGTGGGGGCATGCACGTGCGCTTTCCTCCTGAGCTGTAGCAGCAGTGTCACGCTTCCCTTCGCATGGATCAAGGGATCTGAGCCTTTCCCTCGAGGCTTTCCCACGAGGCTTTCCCACAGGGCTGTCCCACGTGCCACCGTGGTGTGAGTCGATCCTCGTCTTGAAAGTAGAGGCAGTGCAGGGAAAACAGGTTTCCCTGGAATGGACTGAGACATCTGGGGGACTCTGGAATGGTGGCATGACCCTGGAGTTCCTCTCGCCTTTACTGTGGAGAGCGCCCCCTCTTGAGATGCGACGGAAATGCCGGGATTTCTTTCCCGACCACGCAGGGAAAGGATACTACCTCTCGAGCTAGGAGGCGGAAACGGGGCTCCTCTGGATGTGGGCGGGACTCTCCTGCTTCCTCTCGAGTGGAGACAGGTATGTCGGGGAACTTCTTGAGTTGCAGCCAGGGTGTAAAGTTCCCTTTGGAAGTTCCAGAGGTTAGGTGTGATTAGCCTCGAGACGCCTCAGCGGAAATGGGCCTCATCTCGCCTGAAGGGGAGAACCTCCTGGATTTTCTATAGTTGCGGCAGGTGCTCTCGACTTACGACGGGGACCTCAGGGACCCGCTCTGGTGGCCTCAGGAAAGGCCAGTCCTCATGCGAGTTGCTCGGGGGCCTCTCGGGATTCCTCTCCCGTCGATACCGGGGCCTAAGACCTTGTGTGGAGTCAGTGCCGGAACCTGAGGATTCCTCTCCAATGCTGACATGGATATTGGGTTACTTCTGGAGTCTCCCCAGGGGAGTCAGTCCTCGTCTCGAGTGGGGGCGTGGACGTGCGCTTTCATCCCGAACTGGCAGCAGCAGTGTCACGCTTCCCTTCGCATGGATCAAGGGGTCTGTGGCTTTCCCTCGAGGCTTTACCACGAGGCTTTCCCACGAGGCTTTCCCACAGGGCTGTCCCACGTGCCACCGTGGTGTGAGTCGATCCCCAGCTTGAAAGTCGAGGCAGTGCCAGGAAAACAGGCTTCCCTGGAATGGACTGAGACATCTGGGGAATCTGGGCATGGTGGAACGACCCTGGAGTTCCTCTCGCCTTTCCTGTCGAGAGCGCCCCCTCCTCAGATGCGACGCGAAGGGCGTTAATTCTTTCCGGACCACGCAGGGAAAGGATCCCTCCTCTCGAGCTAGGAGGCGGAAACGGGGCTCCTCTGGATGTGGGCGGGACTCTTGTGCTTCCTCTCGAGTGGAGACGGGGATGTCGGGGGACTTCTTGAGTTGCAGCAAGGGTGTGAAGGACCCTTTGGAAGTTCCAGAGGCTAGGTGTGATTAGCCTTGAGACGACTCATTGGAAATGGGCCTCATCTGGCCTGGAGGGGAGAACCTCCTGGGTTTTCTTGAGTTGCGGCTGGTGCTCTCGACTGACGACGGGGACATCTGCGACCCGCTCTGGTGGCCTCAGGAAAGGCCAGTCCCCATGCGTGTTGCTCGGGGGCCTCTCGGGATTCCTCTCCCGTCGATGCCGGGGCCTAAGACCTTGTGTGGAGTCGGTGCCGGACACCTGAGGATTCCTCTCCAGTGCTGACATGGATCTTGGGGTACTTCTGAGGTCTCCCCAGGGGAGTCAGTCCTCGTCTCGAGGGGAGGCATGCACGTGCGATTTCCTCCCGAGCTGTAGCAGCAGTGTCACACTTCCCTTCGCGTGGATCAAGGGATCTGTTGGCTTTCCCTCGAGGCTTTCACACGAGGCTTTCCCAAGAGGCTTTCCCACAGGGCTGTCCCACGTGCCACCATGGTGTGAGTCGATCCTCGGCTAGAAAGTCGAGGCAGTGCAGGGAAACAGGTTTCCCTGGAATGGACTGAGACATCTGGGGGACTCTGCGAATGGTGGCACGACACTGGAGTTCCTCTCGCCTTTCCTGTGGAGAGCGCCTCCTCTTGAATTGCGACGGGAACGCGGGGAATTCTTTCCAGACCAGGCAAGGAATGGATCCCTCCTCTGGAGCTATGAGGCAGAAATGGGGCTCCTCTGGATGTGGGCGGGACTTTCGGGCTTCCTCTCGAGTGGAGACGGGTATGTCGGGGAACTTCTTGAGTTGCAGCAAGGGTGTGAAAGATCCTTGGAAGTTCCAGAGGTTAGTTGTGATTAGCCTCGAGACGCCTCAGCGGAAATGGGCCTCATCTCGCCTGGAGGGGAGAACCTCCAGGATTTTCTCGAGTTGTGGCAGTTGCTCTCGACTTACGATGGGGACCACAGGGACCCGCTCTGGTGGTCTCAGGAAAGGCCAGTCCCCACGTGAGTTGCTCGGGGGCCTCTCAGGGATTCCTCTGCCGTCGCTGCCGGGGCCTAAGATCTTGCGGAGAGTCGGTGCCGGAACCTGAGGATTCCTCTCCAGTGCTGACATGGACCTTGGGGTACTTCTGGAGTCTCCCCAGGGGAGTCAGTCCTCCTCAGAGTGGGGGCATGCACGTGCACTTTCCTCCCGAGCTGTAGCAGCAGTGTAACGCTTCCCTTCCCGTGGAACAAGGGATCTGTGGCATTCCCTCGTGGCTTTACCACGAGGCTTTCCCACGAGGCTTTCCCACAGGGCTGTCCCACGTGTCCACCGTGGTGTGAGTCGATCCTCGGCTTTAAAGTCGAAGCAGTGCAGGGAAAACAGGTTTCCCTGGAATGGACTGACACATCTGGGGGTCTCTGGGAATTGTGGCAGGACAATGGAGTTCCTCTCACCTTTCTTGTGGAGAGCGCCTCCTCTTGAGATGCGACGGGAATGCCGGGAATTCTTTCCCGACCACGCAGGGAAAGGATCCCTCCTCTCGAGCTAGCAGGCGGAAACGGGGCGACTCTGGATATGGGCGGGACTCTCGGATTCCTCTTGAGTGGAGACGGGTATGTCGGGGAACTTCTTGAGTTGCAGCAATAGTGTGAAGGACCCTTTGGAAGTCCCAGAGTTAAAGTGTGATTACGCCCTAGTTGCCTCAGCCGAAATGGGCCTCATCTCGCCTGGAGGGGAGAACCTCCTGGATTTTCTCGAGTTGTGGCAGGTGCTCTCGACTTACGATGGGGACCTCAGGGATCCGCTCTGGTGGCCTCAGGAAAGGCCAGTTCCCATGCGAGTTGTTCGGGGCTCTCGGGGCCTCTCCGGTTTCCTCTCCCGTCGATGCTGGGGCCTAAAACCTTGTGTGGAGTCAGTGCCGGAACCTGAGGATTCCTCTCCAGTGCTGACATGGATCTTGGGGTACTTCTGGATTCTCCCCAGGGGAGTCAGTCCTCGTCTCGAGTGGGGGCATGCACGTGCGCTTTCCTCCCGAGCTGAGGCAGCAGTGTCACGCTTCCCTTCGCGTGGATCAAGGGATAAGGGGCTTTCCCTCAAGGCTTTGCCACGAGGCTTTCCCACGAGGCTTTCCCACAGGGCTGTCCCACGTGCCACCGTGGTGTGAGTTAATCCTCGGCTTGAAAGTCGAGGCAGTGCAGTGAAAACAGGTTTCCCTGGAATGGACTGACACATCTGGGGGACTCTTGGAATGTGGCACGACCCTGGAGTTCCTCTCGCCTTTCCTGTGGAGAGCGCCTCCACTTGAGATGCGACGGGAACGCTGGGAAATCTTTCCCGACCACGCAGGGAAAGGATCCCTCCTCTCGAGCTAGGAAGCGGAAACGAGGCTCCTCTGGATGTGGGCGGGACTCTCGTGCTTCCTCTTGAGTGGAGTCGGGTAAGTCGGGGAACTCCTTGAGTTGCAGCAAGGGTGTGAAGGACCCTTTGGAAGTTCCAGTGGTTAGGTGTGATTAGCCTCGTGACGCCTCAGCGGAAATGGGCCTCATCTCGCCTGGAGGGGAGAACCTCCTGGATTTTCTCGAGTTGCGGCAGGTGCTCTCGACTTACGACGGGGACCTCAGGGACCTGCTCTGGTGGCCTCAGGAAAGGACAGTCCCCTTGCGAGTTGCTCGGGGCTTCTCGGGGCCTCTCGGGTTTCCTCTCCCGTCGATTCTGGGGCCTAAATCTTGTTTGGAGTCAGTGCCGGAACCTGAGGATTCCTCTCCAGTGCTGACATGGATCTTGGGGTACTTCTGGTGTCTCCACAGGGGAGTCAGTCCTCGTCTCGAGTGGGGGCATGCACGTGCGCATTCCTCCCGAGCTGTAGCAGCAGTGTCACACTTCCCTTCGCGTGGGTCAAGGGATCAGGGGCTTTCCCTCGAGCCTTTCCCTCGAGGCTTTCCCACGAGGCTTTCCCACAGGGCTGTCCCACGTGCCACCGTGGTGTGAGTCGATCCTCGGCTTGAAAGTCGAGGCAGTGCAGGGAAAACAGGTTTCCCTGGAATGGACTGACACATCTGGGGGTCTCTGGGAATGTGGCACAACCCAGGAGTTGCTCTCGCCTTTCCTGTGGAGAGCGCCTCCACTTGAGATGTGTCGGGAACGCCGGGAATTCTTTCCCGACCACGCAGGGAAAGGATCCCTCCTCTCGAGCTAGGAGGCGGAAACGGGGCTCCTCTGGATGTGGGCCGGACTCTCGTGCTTCCTCTCGAGTGGAGTCGGGTATGTTGGGGAACTTCTTGAGTTGCAGCAAGGGTGTGAAGAACCCTTTGGAAGTTCCAGAGATTAGGTGTGATTAGCCTCGAGACACCTCAGCGGAAATGGGCTTCATCTCGCCTGGAGGGGAGAACCTCCTGGATTTTCTCGAGTTGCGGCAGGTGCTCTCGACTTACGACGGGGACCTCAGGGACCCGCTCTGGTGGCCTCAGGAAAGGCCAGTCCCCATGCGAGTTGCTCGGGGGCCTCTCGGGGGCCTCTCGGGTTTCCTCTCCCGTCGATGCTGGGGCCTAAGACCTTGTGTGGAGTCAGTGCCGGAACCTGAGGATTCCTCTCCAGTGCTGACATGGATCTTTGGGTACTTCTGGATTCTCCCCAGGGAAGTCAATCCTCGTCTCGAGTGGGGGCATGCACGTGCCCTTTCCTCCCGAGCTGTAGCAGCAGTGTCACGCTTCCCTTCGCGTGGAACGAGGGATCTGGGGCATTCCCTCGAGGCTTTTCCACAAGGCTTTCCCACGAGGCTTTCCCACAGGGCTGTCCCACGTGCCACCGTGGTGTGAGTCGATCCTCGGCTTGAAAGTCGAGGCAGTGCAGGGAAAACTGGTTTCCCTGGAATGGACTGAGGCATCTGAGGGACTCTGGGAATGGTGGCACGACGCTGGAGTTACTCTCGCCTTTCCTGTGGAGAGCACCTCCCCTTGAGATGCGACGGGAATGCCAGGAATTCTTTCCCGAGCACGAAGGGAAAGGATCCCTCCTCCCGAGCTAGGAGGCGGAAAAGGGGCTCCTATGGTTTTGGGCGGGACTCTCGTGCTTCCTCTCAAGTGGAGACGGGTATGTCGGGGAACTTCTTGAACTGCAGCAAGGGTGGAAGGACCCTGTGGAAATTCCAGAGGTTAGGTGTGATTAGCCTCGAGATGCCTCAGTGGAAATGGGCCTCATCTTGATTGGAGGGGAGAACCTCCTGGATTTTCTCGAGTTGCGACAGGTGCTCTCGACTTACGACGGGGACCTCAGAGACCTCCTCTGGTGGCCTCAGGAAAGGCCTGTCCACTTACGAGTTGCGCGGGAGCCTCGCGGGGTTCCTCTCCCGTCGATGCCAGGGCCTAAGACCTTGTGTGGAGTCGGTGCCGGAACCTGAGGATTCCTCTCCAGTGCTGACATGGATCTTGGAGTACTTCTGGTGTCTCCCCAGGGAGATCAGTCCTCGTCTCGAGTGGGGGCATGCACGTGCGCTTTCCTCCCAAGCTGTAGCAGCAGTGTCACGCTTCCCTTCGCGTGGATCAAGGGATCTGTGGCTTTCCCTCAGGAGGCTTTCCCACGAATCTTTCCCACAGGGCTCTCCCACGAGCTACCGTGGTGTGAGTCGATCCTCGGTTTGAAAGTCGAGGCAGTGCAGGGAAAACAGGTTTCCCTGGAATGGACTGAGACATCTGGGGGACTCTGGGAATGGTGGCACGACCCTTGGAGTTTCTCTCGCCTTTCCTGTTGGGAGCGCCTCCTCTTGAGATGCGACGGGAATGCGGGAATTCTTTCCCACCACGCAGGGAAAGGATCCCTCCTCTCGAGCTAGGAGGCTGAAACGGGGCTCCTCTGGATGTGGGCGGAACTCTCGTGCTTCCTCTCGAGTCCAGACGGGTTATGTCGGGGAACTTCTTGAGTTGCAGCAAGGGTGTGAAGGACCCTTTGAAAGTTCCAGAGGTTAGGTGTGATTAGCCTCGAAACGCCTCAGCGGAAATGGGCCTCATCTCGGCCTGAAGGGGAGAACCTCCTGGATTTTCTCGAGTTGCGGCAGGTGCTCTCGACTTACGAACGGGGACCTCAGGGACCCTGCTCTGGTGGCCTCAGGAAAGGAGCAGTCCCCATGCGAGTTGCTCGGGGCCTCTCGGGATTCCTACTCCCGTCGATGCCGGGGCCTCAAGAACTTGTGTGGAGTCTGTGCCGGAACCTGAGGATTCCTCTCCAGTGCTGACATGGATATTGGGGTAACTTCTGGAGTCTCCCGCAGGGAGTCCAGTCCTCATCTCGAGTGGGGGCATGCACGTGCGCTTTCCTCCCGAGCTGTAGCAGCAGTGTCACGCTTCCCTTCGCGTGGATCAAGGGATCTGTGGCTTTCCCTCGAGGCTTTCCCACGAGGCTTTCCCACGAATCTTTCCCACAGGGCTCTCCCACGTGCCACCTTGGCTGTGAGTCGATCCTCGGCTTGAAAGTCGAGGCAGTGCAGGGAAAACAGGTTTCCCTGGAATGTACTGAGACATCTGGGGTGTTCTGGGAATGGTAGCACGACCCTGGAGTTCCTCTCGCCTTTCCTTGTGGAGAGCGCCTCCTCTTGAGATGCGACGGGAACGCCGGGAATTCGTTCCCGACCACGCAGGGGAAAGGTATCCCTCTCTCGATCTAGGAGGCGGAAAACGGGGCTCCTTTGGATGTGGGCGGGACTCTCGTGCTTCCTCTCGAGTGGAGACGGGTATGTCGGGGAACTTCTTGAGTTGCAGCAAGGGTGTGAAGGACCCTTTGGAAGTTCCAGAGGTTAGGTGTGATTAGCCTCGAGACGCCTCAGCGGAAACGGGCCTCATCTCGCCTGGAGGGAGAACCTCCTGGATTTTCTCGAGTTGCGGCAGGTGCTCTCGACTTACGACGAGGGACCTCAGGGACCCGCTCTGGTGGCCTCAGGAAAGGCCAGTCCCCATGCAGAGTTGCTTGGGGGCCTCTCGCGATTCCTCTCTCCGTCGATGCCGGGGCTAAGACCTTGTGTGGAGTCAGTGCCAGAACCTGAGGATTCCTCTCCAGTGCTGACATGGATCTTGGGTACTTCTGGAGTCTCCCCAGGGGAGTCAGTCCTCGTCTCGAGTGGGGCATGCACGTGCGCTTTCCTCCCGAGCTGTAGCAGCAGTGTCACGCTTCCCTTCGCGATGGATCAAGGGATCTGTGGCTTTCCCTCGAGGCTTTCCCACGAGGCTTTCCCACGAGGCTTTCCCACAGGGCTGTCCCACGTGCCACCGTGGTGTGAGTCGATCCTCGGCTTGAAAGTCGAGGCAGTGCAGGGAAAACAGGTTTCCCTGGAATGGACTGAGACATCTGGGGGACTCTGGGAATGGTGGCACGACCCTGGAGTTCCTCTCGCCTTTCCTGTGGAGAGCGCCTCCTCTTGAGATGCGACGGGAACGCCGGGAATTCTTTCCCGACCACGCAGGGAAAGGATCCCTCCTCTCGAGCTAGGAGGCGGAAACGGGGCTCCTCTGGATGTGGGCGGGACTCTCGTGCTTCCTCTCGAGTGGAGACGGGTATGTCGGGGAACTTCTTGAGTTGCAGCAAGGGTGTGAAGGACCCTTTGGAAGTTCCAGAGGTTAGGTGTGATTAGCCTCGAGACGCCTCAGCGGAAATGGGCCTCATCTCGCCTGGAGGGGAGAACCTCCTGGATTTTCTCGAGTTGCGGCAGGTGCTCTCGACTTACGATGGGGACCTCAGCGACCCGCTCTGGTGGCTCAGGAAAGGCCAGTCCCCATGCGAGTTGCTCGGGGACCTCTCGGGATTCCTCTCCCGTAGATGCCGGGGCCTAAGATCCTTGTGTGGAGTCAGGTGCCGGAACCTGAGGATTCCTCTCCAGTGCTGACATGGATCTTGGGGTACTTCTGGAGTCTCCCCAGGTGAGTCAGTCCTCGTCTCGAGTGGGGGCATGCACGTGCGCTTTCCTCTCGAGCTGTAGCAGCAGTGTCACGCTTCCTTTCGCGTGGATCAAGGGATCTGTGGCTTTCCCTCGAGGCTTTCCCACGAGGCATTCCCACGAGGCTTTCCCACAGGGCTGATCCCACGTGCCACCGTGGTGTGAGTCGATCCTTCGCTTGAAAGTCGAGGCAGTGCAGGGAAAACATGTTTCCCTGGAATGGATTGAGACATCTGGGGGACTCTGGGAATGGTGGCACGACCCTGGCAGTTCCTCTCGCCTTTCCTGTTGGAGAGCGCCTCCTCTTGAGATGCGACGGGAATGCCGGGAATTCTTTCCCGACCACGCAGGGAAAGGATCCCTCCTCTCGAAGCTAGGAGGCCGGAAACGGAGCTCCTCTGGATGTGGGCCGGAACCCTCGTGCTTCCTCTCGAGTGGAGACGGGTATGTCGGGGAACTTCTTGAGTTGCAGCAAGGGCTGTGAAAGACCTTTGGAAGTTCCAGAGGTCAAGGTGTGATTAGCCTCGAGACGCCTCAGTGGAAATGGGCCTCATCTCGCCTGGCAGGGAGAACCTCCTGGATTTTACTCGAGTTGCGGCAGGTGCTCTCGACTTACGACGGGGACCTCAGTGACCCGCTCTTGTGGCTTCAGAAAGGCCAGTCCCCTTGTGAGTTGCTCGGGGGACTCACGGGATTCCTCTCCCTGTCGATGCCGGGGCCTAAGTCCTTATGTGGGGTCGGTGCCGGAACCTGAGGATTCCTCTCCAGTGCGGTCATGGATCTTGCGGTACTTCTGGAGTCTCCCCAGGGGAGTCAGTCCTACGTCTCGAGTCGGGGCATGCATGTGCGCTTTCCTCCCGAGCTGTAGCAGCAGTGTCACGATTCCCTTCGCGTGGATCAAGGGATCTTTGGCTTTCCCTCGAGCTTTCCCACGAGGCCCAGAGGCTTTCCCACGAGGCTTTCCCACAGGGCTGTCCCACGTGCCACCGTGGTGTGAGTCGATCCTCGGCTTGAAAGTCGTGGCAGTGCAGGGAAAACAGGTTTCCCTGGAATGGTTCGGAGACATCTGGTTGTCTCTGGGAATGGTGGCACGACCCTAGAGTTCCTCTCGCCTTTCCTGTGGAGAGTGCCTCCTCTTGAGATGCGAAGGGAACGCCGGGAATTCTTTCCCGACCACGCAGGGAAAGGATCCCTCCTCTCGAAGCTAGGAGGCGGAAACGGGGCTCCTCTGGATGTGGGCGGGACTCTCGTGCTTCCTCTCGAGTGGAGACGGGTATGTCGGGGAACTTCTTGAGTTGCAGCAAGGGTGTGAAGGACCCTTTGGAAGTTCCAGAGGTTAGGTGTGATTAGCCTCGAGACGCCTCAGCGGAAATGGGCCTCATCTCGCCTGGAGGTGAGAAACCTCCTGGATTTTCTCGAGTTGCGGCAGGTGCTCTCGACTTACGACGGGGACCTCAGGGACCCGCTCTGGTGGCCTCAGGAAAGGCCCAGTCCCCATGCGAGTTGCTCGGGTGCCTCTCGGGATTCCTCTCCCGTCTATGCCGGGGCCTAAGATCTTGTGTAGAGTCGGTGCCGGAACCTGAGCATTCCTCTCCAGTGCTGACATGGATCTTGGGGTACTTCTGAAGTCTCCCCAGTGGAGTCAGTCCTCGTCTGGAGTGGGCGCATGCACGTGCGCTTTCCTCCCGAGCTTAGCAGCAGTGTCACGCTTCTCTTCGCGTGGATCAAGGGATCAGGGGCTTTCCCTCGAGGCTTTCCCACGAGGCTTTCCCACGAGGCTTTCCCACAGGGCTGTCCCACGTGCCACCGTGGTGTGAGTCGTTCCTCGGCTTGAAAGTCGAGGCAGTGCAGGGAAAACAGGTTTCCCTGGAATGGACTGAGACATATGGGGGACTCTGGGAATGGTGGCACGACCCTGGAGTTCCTCTCGCCTTTCCTGTGGAGAGCGCCTCCTCTTGAGATGCGACGGGAACGCCGGGAATTCTATCCCGACCACGCAGGGAAAGGATCCCTCCTCTGGAGCCAGGAGGCGGACACGGGGCTCATTCTGGATGTGGGCGGAACTCTCGTGCTTCTTCTCGAGTGGAGACGGGTATGTCGGGGAACTTCTTGAGTTGCAGCAAGGGTGTGAAGGACCCTTTGGAAGTTCCAGATATTAGATGTGATTAGCCTCGAGACGCCTCTGGGGAAATGAGGCCTCATCTCGCCTGGAGGGGAGAACCTCCTGGATTTTCTCGAGTTTCGGCAGGTGCTCTCGACTTACTTTGGGAACCTCAGGGAGCCGCTCAGGTGGCCTCAGGAAAGGCAAGTCCCCATGCGAGTTGCTCGGGGCCTCTCAGGATTCCTCTCCCTTCGATGCCGGGGCCTAAGATCTTGTGTGGAGTCACTGCCGGAACCTGAGCATTCCTCTCCAGTGCTGACATGGATCTTGGGGTACTTCTGGAGTCTCCCCAGGGGAGTCAGTCCTCATCTCGTGTGGGGGCCATGCACGTGCGCTTTCCTCCCGAGCTGTAGCAGCAGTGTCACGTTTCCCTTCGCGTGGATCAAGGGATCTGTGGCTTTCCCTCGAGGCTTTCCCGAGGAGGCTTTCCCACGAGGCTTTTCCCACAGGGCTGTCCCACGTGCCACCGTGGTGTGACTCGATCCTCGGCTTGAAAGTCGAGGCAGTGCAGGGAAAACAGGTTTCCCTGGAATGGACTGAGACATCTGGGGGACTCTGGGAATGGTGGCACGACGCTGGAGTTCCTCTCGTCTTTCCTGTGGAGAGTGCCTCCTCCTGAGATTCGACGGAAACGCCGGGAATTCTTTCCAGACCACGCAGGGAAAGGATCCCTCCTCTCGAGCTAGGAGGCGAAAACGGGGCTTCCTCTGGATGTGGGCGGGACTCTCGTGTTTCCTCTCGAGTGGAGACGGGTATGTCGGGGATCTTCTTGAGTTACAGCAAGGGTGTGAAGGACCCTTTGGAAGTTCCAGAGGTTAGGTGTGATCAGCATCGAGACGCCTCAGTGGAAATGGGCATCATCTCGCCTGGTAGGGGAGAACCTCCTGGATTTTCTCGAGTTGGGGCAGGTGCTCTCGACTTACGACGGGGACCTCAGAGACCCGCTCTGGTGGCCTCAGGAAAGGCCAGTCACCATGCGAGTTGCTCAGGGGCCTCTCGGGATTCCTCTACCGTCGATGCCGGGGCCTAAGACCTTGTGTGGAGTCAGTGTCACGAAACTGAGGATACCTCTCCAGTGCTGACATGAATCTTGGGGTACTTCTGGAGTCTCCCCAGGGGAGTCAGTCCTCGTCTCGAGTGGGGGCATGCTCGTGCGCTTTCCTCCAAGACTGTAGCAGCACGTGTCATGCTTCCGTTCGCGTGGATCAAGGGATCTGTGGCTTTCCCTCGAGGCTTTACCCACCAGGGTTTCCCAAGAGGCTTTACCACAGGGCTGTCCCACGTGCCACCGTTGGTGTGAGTCGACCCTCGGCTTGAAAGTCGAGGCAGTGCAGGGAAAACAGTTTTCCCTGGAATGGACTGAGACATCTGGGGGACTCTGGGAATGGTGGCAGGACCCTGGAGTTCCTCTCGCCTTTCCTGTGGAGAGCGTCCTCCTCTTGAGCATGTGACGGGAAAGCCGGGAATTCTTTCCCGACCACGCAGGGAAAGGATCCCTCCTCTCGAGCTATAAGGCGGAAAGCGGGGCTCCTTTGGATGTGGGCGGGACTCTCGTGCTTCCTCTCGAGAGGCAGAAGGGTATGTCGGGGAACTTCTTGAGTTGCAGCAAGGGTGTGAAGGACCCTTTAGAAGTTCCAGAGTTTAGGTGTGATTAGCCTCGAGACGCCTCAGCGGAAATGCGCCTCATATCGCCTGGAAGGGAGAACCTCCTGGATTTTCTCGAGTTGCGGCAGGTGCTCTCGACTTACGATGGGGACCTCAGGGACCCGCTCTGGTGGCCTCAGGAAAGGCCAGTCCCCCTGCGGGTTGCTTGGGGCCTCTCGGGATTCCTCTCCCATCGATGCCGGGCCCTAAGACCTTGTGTGGAGTCGGGGCCGGAACCTGAGGATTCCTCTCCAGTGCTGACATGGATCCTGGGGTACTTCTGGAGTCTCCCCAGGGGAGTCCGTCCTCGTTTCGAGTGGGGCCATGCACGTGCGCTTTCCTCCCGAGCTGTAGCAGCACTGTCACGCTTCCCTTCGCGAGGATCAAGGGATCAGGGGCTTTCCCTCGAGGCTTTCCCACGAGGCTTTCCCACGAGGCTTTCCACAGGGCTGTCCCACGTGCCACCGTGGTGTGAGTCGATCCTCGGCTTGAAAGTCGTGGCAGTGCAGGGAAAACAGGTTTCCCTGGAATGGTTCGGAGACATCTGGTTGTCTCTGGGAATGGTGGCACGACCCTGGAGTTCCTCTCGCCATTCCTGTGGAGAGTGCCTCCTCTTGAGATGCGAAGGGAACGCCGGGAATTCTTTCCCGACCACGCAGGGAAAGGATCCCTCCTCTCAAGCTAGGAGGCGGAAACGGGGCTCCTCTGGATGTGGGCGGGACTCTCGTGCTTCCTCTCGAGTGGAGACGGGTATGTCGGGGAACTTCTTGAGTTGCAGCAAGGGTGTGAAGGACCCTTTGGAAGTTCCAGAGGTTAGGTGTGATTAGCCTCGAGACGCCTCAGCGGAAATGGGCCTCATCTCGCCTGGAGGGGAGAAGCTCCTGGATTTTCTCGAGTTGTGGCAGGTGCTTTCGACTTACGACGGGGACCTCAGGGACCCGCTCTGGTGGCCTCAGGAAAGGCCAGTCCCCATGCGAGTTGCTCGGGTGCCTCTCGGGATTCCTCTCCCGTCTATGCCGGGGCCTAAGATCTTGTGTAGAGTCGGTGCCGGAACCTGAGCATTCCTCTCCAGTGCTGACATGGATCTTGGGGTACTTCTGAAGTCTCCCCAGTGGAGTCAGTCCTCGTCTGGAGTGGGCGCATGCACGTGCGCTTTCCTCCCGAGCTTAGCAGCAGTGTCACGCTTCTCTTCGCGTGGATCAAGGGATCAGTGGCTTTCCCTCGAGGCTTTCCCACGAGGCTTTCCCACGAGGCTTTCCCACAGGGCTGTCCCACGTGCCACCGTGGTGTGAGTCGTTCCTCGGCTTGAAAGTCGAGGCAGTGCAGGGAAAACAGGTTTCCCTGGAATGGACTTGAGACATCTGGGGGACTCTGGGAATGGTGGCACGACCCTGGAGTTCCTCTCGCCTTTCCTGTGGAGAGCGCCTCCTCTTGAGATGCGACGGGAACGCCGGGAATTCTATCCCGACCACGCAGGGAAAGGATCCCTCCTCTCGAGCTAGGAGGCGGAAACGGGGCTCCTCTGGATGTGGGTAGGACTCTCGTGCTTCCTCTCGAGTGGAGACGGGTATGTCGGGGAACTTCTTGAGTTGCAGCAAGGGTGTGAAGGACCCTTTGGAAGTTCCAGAGGTTAGGTGTGATCAGCATCGAGACGCCTCAGTGGAAATGGGCCTCATCTCGCCTGGAGGGGAGAACCTCCTGGATGTTCTCGAGTTGCGGGCAGGTGCTCTCGACTTCGATGGGGACCACAGGGACCCTCTCTTGGTGGCCTCAGGAAAGGCCAGTTCCCATGCGAGTTGCACGGGGGCCTCTCGGGATTCCTCTCCCGTCGATGCCGGGGCCTAACGACCTTGTGTGGAGTCGGTGCCGGAACCTGAGGATTCTACTCCAGTGCAGACATGGATCTTGGGGTACTTCTGGTAGTCTCCCCAGCGGAGTCAGTCCTCGTCTCGAGTGGGGGCATGCACGTGCGCTTTCCTCCCGAGCTGTAGCAGCAGTGTCACGCTTCCCTTCGCGTGGATCAAGGGATCAGGGGCTTTCCCTCGAGGCTTTCCCACGAGGCTTTCCCACAGGGCTGTCCCACGTGCCACCGTGGTGTGAGTAGATCCTCGGCTTGAAAGTCGAGGCAGTGCAGGGAAAATACGTTTCCCTGGAATGGACTGAGACATCAGGGGGACTCTGGGAATGGTGGCACGACCCTGGAGTTCCTCTCGCCTTTCCTGTGGAGAGTGCCTCCTCTTGAGATGCGCGGGAACGCCGGGAATTCTTTCCCCACCACGCAGGGAAAGGATCCCTCCTCTCGAGCTAGGAGGCGGTAACGGGGCTCCTCTGGATGTGGGCGGGACTCTCGTGCTTCCTCTCGAGTGGAGACGGGTATGTCGGGGAACTTCTTGAGTTGCAGCAAGGGTGTGAAGGACCCTTTGGAAGTTCCAGAGGTTAGGTGCGATTAGCCTCGAGACGCCTCAGCGGAAATGGGCCTCATCTCGCCTGGAGGGGAGAAACTCCTGGATTTTCTCGAGTTGCGGCAGGTGCTCTCGACTTACGACGGGGCCTCAGGGACCCGCTCTGGTGGCCTCAGGAAAGGCCCGTCCCCATGTGAGTTGCTCGGGTGCCTCTCGGGATTCCTCTCCCGTCTATGCCGGGGCCTAAGATCTTGTGTAGAGTCGGTGCCGGAACCTGAGCATTCCTCTCCAGTGCTGACATGGATCTTGGGGTACTTCTGAAGTCTCCCCAGTGGAGTCAGTCCTCGTCTGGAGTGGGCGCATATACGTGCGCTTTCCTCCCGGAGCTTAGCAGCAGTGTCACGCTTCTCTTCGCGTGGATCAAGGGATCAGGGGCTTTCCCTCGAGGCTTTCCCACGAGGCTTTCCCACGAGGCTTTCCCACAGGGCTGTCCCACGTGCCACCGTGGTGTGAGTCGTTCCTCGGCTTGAAAGTCGAGGCAGTGCAGGGAAAACAGGTTTCCCTGGAATGGACTGAGACATATGGGGGACTCTGGGAATGGTGGCACGACCCTGGAGTTCCTCTCGCCTTTCCTGTGGAGAGCGCCTCCTCTTGAGATGCGACGGGAACGCCGGGAATTCTATCCCGACCACGCAGGGAAAGGATCCCTCCTCTGGAGCCAGGAGGCGGAAACGGGGCTCTTCTGGATGTGGGCGGAACTCTCGTGCTTCTTCTCAAGTGGAGACGGGTATGTCGGGGAACTTCTTGAGTTGCAGCAAGGGTGTGAAGGACCCTTTGGAAGTTCCAGATATTAGATGTGATTAGCCTCGAGACGCCTCTGGGGAAATGAGCCTCATCTCGCCTGGAGGGGAGAACCTCCTGGATTTTCTCGAGTTTCGGCAGGTGCTCTCGACTTATTTTGGGAACCTCAGGGAGCCGCTCAGGTGGCCTCAGGAAAGGCAAGTCCCCATGCGAGTTGCTCGGGGGCCTCTCAGGATTCCTCTCCCTTCGATGCCGGGGCCTAAGATCTTGTGTGGAGTCACTGCCGGAACCTGAGCATTCCTCTCCAGTGCTGACATGGATCTTGGGGTACTTCTGGAGTCTCCCCAGGGGAATCAGTCCTCATCTCGTGTGGGGGCATGCACGTGCGCTTTCCTCCCAAGCTGTAGCAGCAGTGTCACGTTTCCCTTCGCGTGGATCAAGGGATCTGTGGCTTTCCCTCGAGGCTTTCCCAGGAGGCTTTCCCACGAGGCTTTTCCACAGGGCTGTCCCACGTGCCACCGTGGTGTGACTCGATCCTCGGCTTGAAAGTCGAGGCAGTGACAGGGAAAACAGGTTTCCCTGGAATGGACTGAGACATCTGGGGGACTCTGGGAATGGTGACACGACGCTGGAGTTCCTCTCGTCTTTCCTGTGGAGAGTGCCTCCTCCTTGAGATTCGACGGAAATGCCGGGAATTCTTACCAGACCACGCAGGGAAAGGATCCCTCCTCTCGAGCTAGGAGGCGAAAACGGGGCTCCTCTGGATGTGGGCGGGACTCTCGTGTTTCCTCTCGAGTGGAGACGGGTATGTCGGGGATCTTCTTGAGTTACAGCAAGGGTGTGAAGGACCCTTTGGAAGTTCCAGAGGTTAGGTGTGATCAGCATCGAGACGCCTCAGTGGAAATGGGCCTCATCTCGCCTGGAGGGGAGAACCTCCTGGATGTTCTCGAGTTGGGGCAGGTGCTCTCGACTTCGATGGGGACCACAGGGACCCTCTCTGGTGGCCTCAAGAAAGGCCAGTTCCCATGCGAGTTGCTCGGGGGCCTCTCGGGATTCCTCTCCGTCGATGCCGGGGCCTAAGACCTTGTGTGGAGTCGGTGCCGGAACCTGAGGATTCTACTCCAGTGCCGACATGGATCTTGGGGTACTTCTGTAGTCTCCCCAGCGGAGTCAGTCCTCGTCTCGAGTGGGGGCATGCACGTGCGCTTTCCTCCCGAGCTGTAGCAGCAGTGTCACGCTTCCCTTCGCGTGGATCAAGGGATCTTTGGCTTTCCCTCGAGGCTTTCCCACGAGGCTTTCCCACAGGGCTGTCCCACGTGCCACCGTGGTGTGAGTAGATCCTCGGCTTGAAAGTCGAGGCAGTGCAGGGAAAATACTTTTCCCTGGAATGGACTGAGACATCTGCGGTACTCTGGGAATGGTGACACGACCCTGGAGTACCGCTCGCCTTTCCTGTGGAGATCGCCTCCTCTTGAGATGCGACGGGAACGCCGGGAATTCTTTCCCAACCATGCAGGGAAAGGATCCCTTCTCTCGAGCTAGGTGGCGGAAACTGGCTTCCTCTAGATGTGGGCGTAACTCTCGTGCTTCCTCTCGAGTGGAGACGGGTATGTCGGCGAAACTTCTTTAGTTTTAGCAAGTGGTGTGAAGGACCCTTTGGAAGTTCCAGAGGTTTTGATGTGATTAGCCTCGAGACGCCTCAGCGGAAATGGGCCTCATCTCGCCTGGAGGGGAGAACGCTCCTGGATT
>NW_017207670.1:0-28281 GCF_001704415.2 Capra hircus | reverse complement strand
CCATCTCTTGAAGAATTTTCCATAGTTTATTGTGATCCACAGAGTCAAAGGCTTTGGCATAGTCAATAAAGCAGAAATAGATGTTTTTCTAGAACTCTCTTGTTTTTTCCCTGATCCAGAGGATGTTGGCAATTTGAACTCTGGTTCCTCTGCCTTTTCTAAAACCAGCTTGAACATCAGGAAGTTCATGGTTTACATATTGCTGCAGCCAGGCTTGGAGAATTTTGAGTATTTCCTTACTAGCATGTGAGATGAGTGCAATTGTGCAGTAGTTTGAGCATTCTTTGGCATTGCCTTTCTTTGGGATTGGAATGAAAACGGACCTTTTCCAGTCCTATGGCCACTGCTGAGTTTTCCAAATTTGTTGGCATATTGAGTGCAGCACTTTCACAGCATCATCTTTCAGAATTTGGAGTAGCTCTAGTTGAATTCTGTCACCTCCACTGGGTTTGTTCGTCGTAATGCTTTCTAAGGCCCACTTGACTTCACATTCCAGGATGTCTGGCTCTAGGTGAGTGATTGCACCCATCGTGATTATCTGGGCCGTGAAGATCTTTTTTTGTATAGTTCTTCTGTGTATTCTTGCCACCTCTTCTTAATATCTTCTGCTTCTGTTAGGTGCATACCATTTCTGTCCTTTATCGAGCCCATCTTTGTATGAAATGTTCCCTTGGTATCTCTAATTTTCTTGAAGAGATCTCTAGTCTTTCCCATTCTGTTCTTTTCCTCTACTTCTTTGCATTGATCGCTGAAGGAGGCGTTCTTATCTCTTCTTGCTATTCTTTGGAACTCTGCATTCAGATGCTTATATCTTTCCTTTTCTCCTTTGCTTTTTGTTTCTCTTCTTCCCACAGCTATTTGTAAGGCCTCCCCAGACAGCCATTTTGCTTTTTTGCATTTCTTTTCCATGGGGATAGTCTTGATCCCTGTCTCCTGTACAATGTCACGAATCTCTGTCCACAGTTCATCAGGCACTCTATCTATCAGATCTAGGCCCTTAAATCTATTTCTCACTTCCACTGTATAATCATAAGGGATTTGATTTAGGTCATACCTGAATGGTCTAGTGATTTTCCCTATTTTCTTCAATTTAAGTCTGAATTTGGCAATAAGGAGTTCATGATCTGAGCCACAGTCAGCTCCTGGTCTTGTTTTTGTTGACTGTATAGAGCTTCTCCATCTTTGGCTGCAAAGAATATGATCAATCTGATTTCAGTGTTTACCATCTGGTGATGTCCATGTGTAGAGTCTTCTCTTGTATTGTTGGAAGGAGGTGTTTGCTATGACCAGTGCATTTTCTTGGCAAAACTCTATTAGTCTTTGCCCTGCTTCATTCCGCATTCCAAGGCCAAATTTGCCTGTTGCTCCAGGTGTTTCTTGACTTCCTACTTTTGCATTCCAGTCCCCTATAATGAAAAGGACATCTTTTTTGGGTGTTAGTTCTAAAAGTCTAGTAGGTCTTCATAGAACCGTTCAGCATCAGCTTCTTCAGTGTTACTGGTTGGGACATGGACTTGGATTACTGTGATATTGAATGGTTTGCCTTGGAGATGAACAGATATCATTCTGTCATTTTAGAGATTGCATCCAAGTACTGCATTTCAGACTCTTTTGTTGACCATGATGGCTACTCCATTTCTTCTGAGGGATTTCTGCCCGCAGTAGTAGATATAATGGTCATCTGAGTTAAATTCACCCTTTCCAGTCCATTTTAGTTCTCTGATTCCTAGGATGTCGATGTTCACTCTTGCTATCTCTTGTTTGACCACTTCCAATTTGCCTTGATTCATGGACCTAACATTCCAGATTCCTATGCAATATTGCTCTATGGCATAGGACCTTGCTTCTATCACCAGTCACATCCACAGCTGGGTAATGTTTTTGCTTTGGCTGCATCCCTTCATTCTTACTGGAATTATTTCTCCACTGATCTCCAGTAGCGTGTTGGGCACCTACTGACCTGCGAAGTTCCTCTTTCAGTACCTATCATTTTGCCTTTTCATACTGTTCATAGGGTTTCTCAAAGGCAAGAATACTGAAGTGGTTTGCCATTCCCTTCTCCAGTGGACCACATTCTGTCAGCCCTCTCCACCATGACCCGCCTGTCTTGGGTTGCCCTGTGGTCAGGGCTTGGTTTCATTGAGTTAAACAATGCTATGGTCCTAGTGTGATTAGATTGACTAGTTTCTGTGAGCATGGTTTTCAGTATGTCTGCCCTCTGATGCCCTCTTGTAATACCTGCCATCTTACTTGGGTTTCTCTTACCTGGTGTGGGGTATCTCTTCACGGCTGCTCCAGCAATGCGCAGCTGCTGCCCTTACCCTTGGATTGAAGGGTATTCTCCTCACCGCTGCCCTTCCTGACCTTCAAGGTGGGATAGCTTCCTCTAGACCCTCCCTGCCCCCCACACAGCCCATCCTCCTTGGACGTGAGGTTGCTCCTCTGGCCACCGCCCCTGGCCCTTGGACGTGGCGTAACTCCTCTTGGCTGCTGCCCTTTGGGCCTGGGTCCTCCCAGCTCTGCCCCTGACCTTGGACGTGAGGTAGGTCTCTCAGCCAAGCTTAGTGCCGCCACTCACAGTAGTAATAGAAAACCTCATGAAAAATTCAAAGAGGGAATGAGAAGTTTTCACTGGGCTCTGCACTGATATTTTGTTTGGTTCTGAGCAGTACATTCAAAGCAGACACAGAAGTTACTCATATCTGAAAACATGTGCTAAAATTGATATAAAATTCTGTGAACAGTGTCACCTGTGTTAGTACATGCAATGACAAGAGATTGAGGCCACACTCAGAGCTGCTGGATGGAATCCAATGTTGCAAGCTAGGGATGTTATTTTGAAATGGTGATACACAAAGTAAAGAATCTAAGATTATTAGGGTAAGTTATCCTTATAGTTATCTTCTCTTGGAGAAGGAAATGGCAACCCACTCCAGTACTCTTGCCTGGAGAATCCCATGGAGGGAGGAGCCTGGTAGGCTACAGTCCATGGGGTTGCAGAGAGTCGGACACGGCTGAGTGACCTCACTTATCCTTATAATGCAAAGTCATCATCATAGAGAAGGGCAGCTGTCTTCCAGCTTAAGATGGTGGAATTGTCAAAGAGAAAGCCAAGCCCCATTCTTAAAGGGTTTGATTTTCTGAGGTAGATGTTAGGGCAGACTCCTGAACCAAACCAGTCATGTATTCAAGGCCAGGTAAAAAGCTTATGATTTAGAACTGTGGTGCTAACATTGAACTAGACTACTAGTTTCAAAGATAAATATACGAGCCTATTTAAAACATTGCTGCTTAGGTTCAGATAAGAATTTACATCCATTATAGCAAATATGTGGGAACTGAATTAAACTCCACCCTCCTACATCCTTGGCAAATATTGCTATATATTCTTGACATCCTCACTCATTGAAGAGATATCTTTTAAAATTACTTTTATTTTTAAAACAGGACTTCAGATCAACATGACATTTAGAAGAATTAGCAGAGAAGATGAAACATAAGGACTGGGTAAATTGGGCTCAAAGAAGGTTGCAAAGGTTAGAAATGAAAAGGTGAATGTGAACACAGAAAATTCATACTGACATTCTCCTTCTGGAACGGAGCTCTCATCCACAGTTCATAAAAATGTTTCCTCTCTGATAGTACAGCTAGAATTGAGAATCAGAGTAAATATAATGGTTAAGAGCCTGGACTCTGGAACTACTTTGAATCCTGACTCCATCAGTTAGCACCTGCATTAAGTTAGCAAAATTCTGTAGCTTCTCTTTACCATTTATTATCTGCAAAACAATATAGGGATGCTGTGAGAAGCAATGAGTTAATACATTTGTATCAGTGACAGCATTATCTGACACAAAGTAAACGCTCCAGATATATCAGTTATTATCATTATAAATATTTAAATGTAATTTTAAAGCAATCTTTATGCAAAGTAGTGTAGTAAAGTACTTTAGCATAATTCTGGGGTGAGATTTTGCTAGATGTGAATTCTGGCTCTTCCATGTATTAGTGGGGTGATTTTAGCCGGTTTAAGCATGTAACCTCCCTTGCAGAAGGGATAATCCTACCTCCTCCCTCTTAATTTGTTGTAAGGTTTAAGCACAATATACACACACAGACGTATATACATATATAAAGAACTTATAGTACAAATTTGAAATAGAGCAAGATTTGGATAAATGAAAGGTATTAGGATTGTTGCTATTAATTCAAGTTATGAACTTCGGTCAGCTCACTGTTTCTTCATTATAGAATGAACAAATGTTTAACTCAGTAGAATTATATAAAAATCAAACTTAATTTGAAATAAACTTTATTGGAAGTTTAAATCCTTGCTATATTTGCAAGAATATAAAACTTTTGACTCAAAAACATTAATTTTCCCATATGTTGCCCTCCTTTTCAGCAAGAAGGAAGGCAAATCTGAATAATAGCATCTCAAAATATTTTATATTTTAATATTTGGTGACAACCAATGATAATTGCATTTCAAAATGTCCAAACAGCAGTTTCAAAGAAATAACTGTAGGAGGTGTGTTATTATTATTTAGGAAAGCTGCCTCAAACTTATCTAAACCCTTGGCTTTTAAATTGTTTCCATAGTAATACTCAAAGCTAAAATAAGTGAATAATACATGATCAAAGGGAGTACTTTTAATTGCATTGCTTTCACTTTAATAACTTGAAGTACCAAATTTAATAACCTCAAGCATTGGGGGAGTCTAACTAAATGTCAATGAAATGCCTATTAAAACAGAGATAAACGAAGCACAGATACCGTAACATGTGTAGCCTGATTCTGATAAGTGGTAATAAAATTTAACTGAGGACATTTATAGTGAATCTTATCTAAAAATCCCAGTAACTTTTAGAAATGTTAATTTAGTCCCAGGTCATTATTTTGAGAATGTTTTGAAAAAAATCAGGGGCATCTTTTCTTCTAAAATAGAATCACAGGTTTAAAACAAAATCTGCTTAAACATCAAGCATGTTCATTGGAAAAAATAATAAAGTCTAGATAAACAAATCCAAAAAGCATTAAAGGGAAAAATAGAATTTTGCTTGAAGGTTTCTAGAACAGGTCCTGAGATGAATATCAGTCTGCTTAGAAGCTATCGAAATGATGGAAAGACATTCAATCATTCACATGAGATGTGAACCTGAGGACTCCTTAGCCACTTTGAGTCCCTTGTGAATGATAGCTGTGTGACTTCATAGGAAAAAAAAGAAAAAAGCAAGCATTTGCTATAGAAGTGTTGTGATGTAGAGGCTGTTCTATGGTTTCTCTTTTCTTTAACTCTATCTCCAAATTCATTCTTAAGGAATTCTTATCTCCCAACACACCCTTTCCTATACAAGATTCCCAGGCTGCTTTCTAAATGCAAGGTTTGGTGGTAACACGAAGAAAATACAGTATAAGTAATGTAACTGTGACCTTGTTTTCTGAAAAGGTAGTTTTCATCATACACTTTTATTATTATTATGGGTAACCTTGGGCAAATCTCTTAACTTGTGCTATCTTTGTGAAGTAAAGAGCTTGCATTAATTTTTTTTTTTTTCTGAATCTAGCCCAAACGCTAGTATTTCAATAAGCTGATATTAATGCACATAAATGGTAGCACTAGTGGTAAAGAATCCACTTGCCAATGCAGGAGACACAGAAGACAAGGGAAGATCCCTTGGAGGAGGGCATGGAAACACACTCCAGTAGTCTTACCTGGAAAATTTCATGGACAGAGGAGCCTGGCAGGCTACAGTCCAAGAGATTGCAAAGAGTCCGACGCGACCGAGCACATACACATACAAATATGCAGATGCCTATCAAACTGACTTAAAGATCATTTTAAAAATAGTTTTCTTTATCTATTTTGGCTGTGCTGTCTTTGTTGTGCGGGCTTTTTCACTAGTTACTGTGAGCGAGGGCTACTCTTTAGTTGCCATGCATGTGTTTCTCATTGTGGCGGCTTCACTTGTTTTGGAGCAGGTCTCTAAGGCCTTCAGGCTTCAGTAGCTGTGGAATGTAGTGTCAGTAGTTACAGCTCCTGACTCTAGAACACAAGCTCAGTAGTTGTGACACACAGGTTTAGATGCTCCATGGCACGTGGGATCTTCCCAGACCTATCTCCTGAATTGGCAGGTAGATTCTTTACCACTGAGCCACCAAGGAAGCCCTGACTTAAAAAAGATTCAAGAAAAAGTTGTGTGATCTTTCAGATAGTGTAAAATAATGGTGTGATAAATTTTGACCATTAAGGTCAAAATTTGAGAGCTTTTTATTATGGAAAGAAGAAATAGTTTACTATATTCTTTACATACTATCTATCCCATAACTGGACTTCCCTGATGGCTCAGATGGTAAAGCGTCTGCCTACAATGAGGAAGACCTGGATTCAATCCCTGGGTTGGGAGGATAACCTGGAGAAGAAATTAGCAGCCCACTCCAGCATTCTTGCCTAGAAAATCCCATGGACGGAGGAACCTGGTAGGCTACAATCTATAGGGTCACAAAGACTCGGACATGACTGAGCGACTTCACATCACATAACTAAAAAGATATCCATATCTATCATCCTATTTATATTAGCCAGATAAGTTTGGTTTTGCTACCATATTTGGGCTCAGTAGTTTTAACAAAACAAGTTTAGTCCTTACTTATCCTACATGCCTAGTGTGGGTTGCCATGGAGCCTTGGCTCAGAGCTGTCACTCACAAACCAGGCTGTTTGGAAGCTTCATTTTGATACATGTTTCCCAATTACTATGGTGTGAGAGGAGAAGGAAGAAAAGTGACCATCAGAAATGAATATCTAGTCCAAAAGTGAAACCCATTTCTTCCACTCACACATCAGTGTCCAGAAATAATCACAGATCTATGTACAACCTCAGCAGACAGGAAATTGTATGCTTAGCATTTGATATTGGCTAAAATTAGCAAGTTGATTATCTATGTGAAATGTATTCAATTGTGCATCATTTTATTCATCTTTCTTTGTAAAGTACCTTGTTTGGGTATCTTTTTCAAAATATCTATGGCAACTTTGACAGTATTCTTTAAAATTGGGCTCAACCAACATTTGAGATATTGAAACATCAAACTGCATTATAAGGATCATTGAACATAGGAGCATTTCAATATGAATCTGGAGGGGGGAGGGGTTCATTTTGGAAAGATCAGAATTTGCCAAAGGAGAAAGGATCCAGGAGTACAATAATTCACAAATATAGGCTCTAGAATTTCATGCCTGTTGAACCAGACTCCACAATAAGAAGATACCAAATTGATCGCACTAGAGATGTTTCCTAATTCTTTACGATCAATCATTCATGGGCTAAGACTTGTTGAAACACACCATTGGCATGAAAGAGCCTGTGATACTTCCTAAATAGGAGATGCTATATCTCCAAAACAAAGATTGGAATGGATCACTCTTTCCTTCTGCAAAACTAACTTACACATAAAATAAAAAGAATCTTCACATTTCAACTCTGTAATTATATTTCAGTCATTAGATTAAATCTGTAGAAGTTATTTAAAATTGCTTCCTTTCTCATGTAAATACTATTTTAAAGCATATTGAACAGACACTCATTTTATACAGTATGGCTGAGCATAGTCGCAAAGCAAACCTATGGGCTTGCTCTTACAGTTTTGAACTGCAGTGCATTCAGATATCATTTATTTTGCCACTATAGCAAACCGTTTTAAACATATTATCCTGAGAGAAGAACTATCTCATAGTACTTCAGGGGATCTATAATGTTTCACAACACAGTCTGAAACGTTCCAGAAATATAAAGAAAATGTTTAAAAGAGTTATCGCCTGCTTTCAAGAGAAGCAGTATTTATTTTAGTTAGGTGAAAAACTCCTCGTTTATGGACAGGTTCTGTTATAAAAGTTTATTTATAGGTCTGTTAGTTGGGATTCTAAATATGTTTTCTCCAAGGTGCACTACAATGTTATGTCTAGTTGTTGCTTCTTGCAAAATTCCATTTTACCCATATTGTATCTAAGCTAAATTACTGATATAGTCCCTCTGAACCCTGGATCTAATATAAAACTTACCAGAAGATGCAAGAGGGAGAAAAGAGAGAAATGGAGTCTCTTAACCGTTGAAATAAAAAAAAATGTTTTTATTCTGGTTCTTCTTATATAAATTTTTCTGCCCCTAACCTCCACCTATTCTTGCCCTCTGGCCCAGGTTCAGTTCAGTCGCTCAATTGTGTCCGACTCTTTGCGACCCCATGAATCGCAGCGGGCCAGGCCTCCCTGTCCATCACAAATTCCCGGAGTTTACTCAGACTCACATCCATCGAGTCAGTGATGCCATCTAGCCATCTCCGTCCTCTGTCTCCCCCTTCTCCTCCTGCTCTCAATCCCTTCCAGCATCAGAGTCTTTTCCAATGAGTCAACTCTTCGCATGAGGTGGCCAAAGTACTGGAGTTTCAGCTTTAGCATCATTCCTTACAAAGAAATCCCAGGGCTGATCTCCTTCAGAATGGACTGGATAGATCTCCTTGCAGTCCAAGGGACTCTCAAGAGTCTTTTCCAACACCACAGTTCAAAAGCATCAATTCTTCGGCGCTCAGCCTTCTTCACAGTCCAACTCTCACATCCATACATGACCACAGGAAAAACCATAGCCTTGACTAGACGGACCTTAGGTACTTATACCATATATTTGTATCATTTTAATCTTTAGAATAGATCACGGTGCTTCAGAATTAGCACATTATGCAGAAATATGAAAGTGAATCCAAATAACTTTCTACATTTTCTCTGATCTTAGATTTCATGGAGATAAAATAAAATAATTTGTATGAACATTTCTATGACCAATAAATATAACATATCTCATTAAGTGATTCTACGGGCAGCTCTAAAAGAGAAACGGGCTTCCCTGGTGGCTCAGTGGTAAAGAATAACCCTTTAGTGCAGGAGACACCAGTAGATGACGGTTCTATTTATAGGTTAAAAAGATTTCCAGGAGGAGGAAAATGGCAACCCATTCCAGTATTATAACCTGGAAAACCCCATGGAAAGAGAAGCTTGGTATTCAGTAGTCCAAGTGGTCACAAAAAGTCTAAAAATACTGAGCAACTGAGCAGGCATGCAACAAGAGAATAGATAATTCAGAGATAAATTTGTCTCTAACAGGGATGAATTTCTGTTAATAGCCTTAACATTAATAGAACTTTTACAGTAATCTGAACTTTCCCACAGTTCTACAAACTCATTAGAGATTTTAATAGCTTTATTGCTTCATCTACATATTAACCTATGGATTCTCTAAAAGCCATATTTTTTCACAATTATAAATTTATTTGTGGAATTGATTTATCTAGTCTGTATCCATCATAAGAAAATAATATAGAATTAAAGCATTGCTTTCATGAATATACAAAGGTTGTAGAGGTTTCATTCATGTATATTTCAACATATAATTTATTTGTATAAATAATTATTCTGTATTTCTACAGACATAGGAAATTTAAACATGTTTAACAGTTTTTTGTTAAACTTTTAGAACTAACGCCCAAAAAAGATATCCATTTCATAATAGTGGACTGGAATGCAAAAGTAGGAAGTCAAGAAACACTTGGAGTTAGAGGCAAATTTGGCCTTGGAATATGGAAGAAGCAGGGCAAAGGCTAATAGGGTTTGGCCAAGAGAATGCACTGGTCATAGCAAACACCCTCTTCTTAGAAAACATCACGATGAACAAAGCTAGTGGAGGTGATGGCATTCCAGTTGAGCTATTTCAAATCCTGAAAGATGATACTGTGAAAGTGCTGCACTCAATATGCCAACAAATTTGGAAAACTCAGCAGTGGCCACAGGACTGGAAAAGGTCAGTTTTCATTCCAATCCCAAAGAAAGGCAATGCCAAAGAATGCTCAAACTACCCCACAATTGCTCTCATCTCACACACTAGTAAAATAATGCTCACAATTCTCCAAGCCAGACTTCAGCAGTACATGAACTTCCTGATGTTCAAGCTGCTTTTAGAAAAGGCAGAGGAACCACAGATCAAATTGCCAACATTCGCTGGATCATTGAAAAAGCAAGAGAGTTCCAGAAAAACATCTATTTCTGCTTTATTGACTATGCGAAAGCCTTTGACTGTGTGGATCATAATAAACAGCGGAAAATTCTGAAAGAGATGAGAATACCAGACCACCTGACTTGCCTCTTGAGAAACCTATATGCAGGTCAGGAAGCAACAGTTAGAACTGGACATGGAATGAAAGACTGGCTCCAAGTAGGAAAAGGAGTATGTCAAGGCTGTATATTGTCACCCTGCTTATTTGACATTTTTGCAGAGGGCGTCATGAGAAATGCTGAGCTGGAAGAAGCACAAGCTGGAATAAAGATTGCCGAGAGAAATATCAGTAACCTCAGATATGCAGATGACATGACCCTTATGGCAGAAAGTGAAGAGGAATTAAAAGGTCTCTTGATGAAACTGAAAGAGGAGAGTGAAAATGTTGGCTTAAAGCTCAACACTCAGAAAACGAAGATCATGGCATCTGGTCACATCACTTCTTGGGAAATAGATGGGGAAACAGTGTCAGACTTTATTTTGGGGGTCTCCAAAATCACTGCAAATGGTGACTGCAGCCATGAAATTAAAAGACGCTTACTCCTTGGAAGAAAAGTTATGACCAACCTAGATAGTATATTAAAAAGCAGAGACATTACTTTGCTGATTAAGGTCTGTCTAGTCAAGGCTATGGTTTTTCCATTGGTCATGTATGGATGTGAGAGTTGGACTGTGAAGAAAGCTGAGCACCGAAGAGCTGATGCTTTTGAACTGTGGTGTTGGAGGAGACTCTTGAGAGTTCCTTGGACTCAAGGAGGTCTAACCAGTCCATCCTAAAGGGGATCAGTCTTTGGTGTTCTTGGAAGGAATGATGCTAAAGCTGAAACTCCAGTACTTTGGCCACCTCATGCAAAGAGCTGACTCATTGGAAAATACCCTGATGCTGGGAGGGATTGGGGGCAGGAGGAAAAGGGGACGACAGAGGATGAGATGGCTGGATGGCATCACCGACTCAATAGACATGAGTTTGTGTGAACTCCGAGAGGTGGTGATGGACAGGGAGGCCTGGCGTGCTTTGATTCATGGTGCCTCAAAGAGTTGGACATGACTGAGAGTCTGAACTGAACTGACTGAACAATTTCTTAAAGATTTCACCTTGTAAACACAAGAAATGATCTAATTAAAATGATTTCTAAACTTGATAGAAAAATAATAGAAAATTTAGATTTAAAAGTTGAACCATTCAAAAGATCTACAGATCCATGTGATATTTAAAATTTAGAAAATAAGTAAAATTCTATTGTAATATATGTAGTGTGATTATATAAAAATGACACTCATTAGACCTTTTTGCTGAACTAAAAGCCAGAACATGGCTTATTGAACCTGCACCATGTGTACCATGGACAGGCTCCAGAAGAAAGAACAAAATACATAATCTGAAAATATATATTCATACACTTATAAGTGACTAGAAACTAGCATTCAGAATTAGTAAGGACTATAAATAAAGAGAAGTATGAAAAAACTGTAAAGAAGGACTATGAATCAACATGGAAAAAAATCAAATACCATAAAGAACATTAATTACCTTAATTTTAACTATAGCTTGGGAACTTCCTTAAACTTTGAACCTTATGAATGAAATTACTTTGCCAATTACTTTAGTCTATTTCCATTTGCCTTTTTACCCAAATGTGGTATGTGAGGTAGCTTCCTAATCTACCAAAAAGGGTGTTATTCACTGCCTAATCACTCATATAAACAGTAAATGAGTGGATGTAAAATCACGGAAGCAGGAGTAGATCAGGAGAGCTCTTAAGACTCTGAGGTAGGTCTGACATTGGTAAAACAAAAGCGGAGGGAAGGAGGATTATGTACATTATGAAAAGTATGAAAACTCTCAGACCATAACTCAGTGCTAAGAAAGCTTTGGCTAGACACATGGGAAATCCACTAGTCAGAGAACCCTGTTATTGGAACCCCACATCCCATAGAAATGAACCTTCACAGTCATTAGCTGGGAACTATAAAGGAAAGTATGACCTTGGAGTGATCATGCTATGATGTGGAGCTAGCTGTAGGAGGTAGCAGTGGCTACTTTCAGCAAACTGTGCTCGCTAGAGTAGGGAACATGAAGGGTACATTTTCAAGGCTGCCATACCTGTATTATGGATTAATGATTATCAGTAAGTTTTAATGTGTACTTGTAGTAACCATTTGATCATTTTATTCAATTGATTATTAACATTTAATTGTTTTATGATGTTTTTCATAAAGAGAAGGATATATCTATTACTAGATGATATTTAAAAGAAAATAGATTAAATACAATAAATTATAAGTAATATGATAATTCAAATAAATTTAAGGTGTCTGATAGATGTGAAAATTAAACATAATTCAGTTGAAATTCAAGAAAATGGTGTTATGTGTGGAGGGTAGCTCAGGAACTTGTGTAGGATAGGCAATAATTTGTCAAATTTTAAATATTATTTGTGATTTATCAGAACTAAACTATAATCAGAGTCATAGGAAAAAGTGAATAGTATTTAATGATTATGCAAATATATTTCAATATATAACAATAAAGATCATGGTGATTTTTAAAAAATTACAAATTAGGAAGCAGTAAATCAGGCCTGCTTTCTCCAAATTAAACTATAATATGATGTTTAAAATTCATGTTCAGTGTATCTTAAATGTGAAAATTATTTTTTAGTTTTTCAAGTTTTAGAGTGGACAAGAGGGTTAGCTGTTGCATTATGCTCTTCAGGTTTGTGATGCCTCTTCTTCCTCAATCCATTTCTCCAAATAAGTTATGTTTCAACACCAGAAATCTTTTGCAAACCACCAAATCTTTTGGAAATAGATTTCATAATGATTGAATAAAAAAACACAATAGAAAGTAACAAAAAATAATACCAAAAATATAGGCCAAGACATCTTTATTTCATCCAATGTCATTAATTGCCTGAAAACATAGTAAACATGTCTTCAAGTACTTAAAGCCTTTGTCCCTGTAATCACTTTTTTAATCTCTATAAAACGATGGCATCTCGATGAGGACTCAGGCCATAAGTTAGCCAGTTATCACAGGTTTGGTTCCTGGGACACAAATTCTGAAACAAAGATTAACACACAGGAAGTTCATTAGGGCATGCTCTTCTTATCAACAGATATGAGAAAGTGTAGGATAAGAATGATTAGACAGCAGAGAAGTTGGGTTTCAATGCATTCTCATCAAAGGCCTTAGCCACAGTCTCAGGGAAAACTGAATCTACAGGGCATTGAGAGTTATCCCAATGGCTCAGTGAGTAAAGAGTCCACCTGCAATTCAGGAGACACAGGAGCCGTGGGTTTGATCCTTGGGTAGAAAGATCCCCTGGAGAAGAGCATGGAACCCACTCTAGTATTTTACCTAGGAAATCCCATGGACAGAGGAGTGAGGCAGGCTATAGCCCATGGAGTTGCAAAGAGTCAGACATGACTGAGCAACTAAACAAAACAAAACAAAAAGTTGGGCAAAGGAGGCTATCTCACTTATTATTCACATGGTGCTAATCATTCACTGAAGCTGACCTGCTTCAGGAGGTGCTCATACCTTGTACAAAGCCACTCACTTCAGCTTAGACCAGTCTCAAAGAAGGCTGGCAGCTGAAGGCTGTCAGCAGCACTCTCAAGAAGCTAAAAGAATAGGTTCTTCCATCTTGAAAAAATATTAAGATAGTACTGTATGTCACAGCCTCCTGTATACTTGTAAAGGAAATGACTACCTGGAGACTAAGAAGAAAACCATGCCCATGTGAGTATAGTCAGCTGATTTTTGACAAAGGAGCAAAGGCAGAACAATGGAGAAAAGATAGCTGTTTCAACAAATGGCGCTGGAACAACTGGATATCCAAATGCAAAAAAAAAAAAAAAATCTAGTCACACACTTTACATCTTTCAGTTCAGTTCCGTTCATTTCAGTTGCTTAGTCATGTCCAACTCTTTGTGACTCCATGAATCACAGCACGCCAGGCCTCCTTGTCCATCACCATCTCCCAGAGTTCACTCAAATTCACGTCCATCGAGTTGGTGATGCCATTCAGCCATCTCATCCTCTGTCGTCCCCTTTTCCTCCTGCCCCCAATCCCTCCCAGCATCAGAGTCTTTTCCAATGAGTAAACTCATCTCATGAGGTGGCCAAAGTACTAGAGTTTCAGCTTTGGCATCATTCCTTCCAAAGATCACCAAGGGCTGATCTCCTCTAGAATGGACTGGTTGGATCTCCTTGCAGTCCAAGGGACTCTCAAGAGTCTTCTCCAACACCACAGCTCAAAAGCATCAATTCTTCAGCACTCAGCTTTCTTCACAGTCCAACTCTAGGATCCATACTTGACCACGAAAAACCATAGCCTTGACTAAACAGACCTTTGTTGGCAAAGTAATGTCTCTGCTTTTAATATGTTGTCTAGGTTGGTCATAATTTCTTCCAAGGAGTAAGTGTCTTTTAATTTCATGGCTGCATTCACCATCTGCAGTGATTTTGAAGCCCAAAAAAATGAAGTCTGACACTGTTTCCACTGTTTCCCCATCTATTTCCCATGAAGTGATGTGACCAGATGCCATGATCTTCGTTTTCTTAATGTTGAGCTTTAAGCGATCCTTAACAGCAATTAATTCAAAACTGATAATAGAACTAAATTTGGAAAGAGTAAAAGGGTCAGAGTTACTAGGGACCAGGACAAAGGGAGAAATAAAATCATTTTTAGGGCACTGTAACTACTAATCCCTGTAGAAAACTATATGCATATCATTACACATATGTCAAACTCCATAGAATATACTTCCAGGAGGTGCTAGTGATTAAAAAAAAAAAAAAAAACTACCTGCCAATGCAGGAGACATAAGAGATGCGAGTTCAGTCCCTGGATTGGGAAGACTCCCTGGAGAAGGAAGTGTCAACCCACTCTAGTATTCTTGCCTGGAGAATCCCATGGACAGAGGAGCCTGGCAGGCTACTGTTCATACAGTTGCAAAGAGTCAGACACGACTGAAGTGACTTACTACAAGCAGGAGCATGGAATGTAAACCACCAAGAAGAAACCCTAAGGTAAACTATGGATTTTGGATGATAATGGTGTGTCAGTGTGAGTTCAATTATTCTAACAAAAGTATCTCTTTGGTGCAAGATATTGATGGTGGGGGAAGCTATTGTTTGGATAACGTAATAGCTTAAATGCTTGTGCTGATTATATGCAAATATATGTATGAACCTATGTATGCATGTGTATGCTTATTATTTAGTCAGTTAGGTACTTCAGTTGCTCAGTCGTGTCAACTCATTGCGACCCCATGGGCTGCAGCATGCCAAGCTTCATTGTCCATCACCAACTCAAGGAACTTGCTCAAACTCATATCGATCAATTCGGTGATGCCATCCAATAATCTCATCCTTTGTCATCCTCTTCTCCTGCCTTCAGTCTTTTCCAGAATCAGGGTCTTTTCCAAGGATTCAGTTCTTCTCATCAGGTGGCCAAAGTATTGGAGTTTCAGCTTCAGCACCAGTCCTTCGAATAAATATTCAGGACTGATCTCCTTTAGGATGGTTGGATCTCCTTGCTGTCCAAGGGATTCTCAAGAGTCTTCTCCAACACCACAGTTTAAAATCATCAGTTCTTCAGAGCTCAGTTTACTTTATAGTCCAACTCTCACACCCATACACAACTACTGGAAAAACCATAGCTTTGACTAGATGGACATTTGTTGGCAAAGCAATGTCTCTGCTTTTAATATGTTGTCTAGGTTGGTCATAGCTTTTCTTCCAAGGGGCAAGTGTTTTTTTTTTTTTTTTTTTAATTTCATGGCTGCAGTCACCACCTGCAGTGATTTTGAAGACCAAGAAAACAAAGTCTATCACTGTTTCCATTGTTTCCTCATCTGTTTGTCATGATGTGATGGGACCAGGTGCCATGACTTAGTTTTTTGAATGTTGAGCATTAACCCAGCTTTTTCACTCTCCTCTTTCACTTTCATCAAGAGGCTCTTTAGCTCCTCTTTGCTTTCTGCCATAAGGGTGGTATCATCTGCATATATGAGGTTATTAATATTTCTCCTGGCAATCTTGAATCCATCTTGTGCTTCATCTAGCCTGACATTTCACATGATGTATACAGCGTATAAGTCAAATAAGCAGGGTGATAATATACAGCCTTGTCATACTCCGTTCTTGATTTGGAACCAGTCCATTGTTCCATGTCTGGTTCTAACTGTTGCTTCTAGACCTGCGTACAGATTTCTCAGGAGGCAGGTCAGGTGGTCTGGTATTCCCATCTCTTTAAATTTTCCACAGTTTTTTGTGATCCACACAGTCAAAGGCTTTGGTGTAGTCAACAAAACAGAAGTAGATTTATTTTCTGGGACTCTCTTGCTTTTTCTATGATTCAATGATTGGCAATTTGATCTCTGTTTCCACTGCCTTTTCTATATCCAGCTTGAACATCTGGAAGTTCTCAATTCATGTACTGTTGAAGTCCAAAAATCCATGTCTCATGGCTGCTAGTAACTTTTCATGATTATTGATGAGTGTATTATATGGTAGAACTATAAATATAGATGAAGTAAGGTAATTTTATTTGGTCTTCTGTTTTGATCTACCAAGTATTTCACTAGCTTATTGCATTTTTTTTGGAGAACTGGCACATTGCCCTAAACATTTCTAGGTTTTAGGAAAATAATAGGGAACCAAATTTGATGCTCTTCCTCATAGAGTGTACTTCCTTGTGATTAGTAACTCAGTCATGTCCAACTCTTTGCAACCTCATAGACTGTAGCCCACTAGACTCCTCTGCCCATGGGGATTCTCCAGGTAACAATACTGGAGTGAGTTGACACGCCTTCCTCCAAGGGATCTTTCTAAACCAGGTATTGAACCCAGGTCTCCCACATTAGAGGTGGATTCTTCACTGTTTCAGCCACCAGGGAAGCCCAGAGCATAATTCCTGATGAGTTGCTTATCACTAACTCTGTCACAGAAGGAAATCAAGTGATTATGGTAGTCTTTAAAACAAAAAAGAAAAACATAAGCTACTTCTACTTAGGTTTTATTAAGTACCTTTAATTGATTTTTAACTATTTAAGTAATTTGCTTTGGAACTTTGAGAGCAAGATCCATTTCTTTCTACCTCATTTATTTCAAAGATGAATAATTGTATGTGTTAGGTTAATTGCTGCTTTAATTTGCATTATAACTTTAATTTTGCTCTTATGCATAGAGTGAATTAATTCATATTTGTGCCAAAAAATCTAGCCTGTTCTTTTTCTAGTTTATTTGTCAAAACAAATATTATAGTAGTACTCATAATTTGCCTGATAGATAATTTTCTTGTTACTCTGTATCTTAAATATTTGGCTGCAACACAAGTTATTATTTGGTATTTTGTAAAATATAAGAATTTATGGTAACATGTTAAATTCAAAATATGCTATTACTGGGGATTTCTCCAGTTGTTAGTGTTAGTCTAGTGGCTAAGACTCCATGTTCCCAATGCAGGGGACTGGGTTTGATCCCTGGTCAGGGAGCTAGATCCCTCATGGCACAATTAAGAGTTTGCATGCTGCAAACTAAAGATCCCACATGCTGCAACAAGTATCAAAGATCCGTGTGCCATAACTAAGACCAAACATGGCCAAATAAGTAAATATATAAATCTTTAAAAAAATATATGTCATTATGATTCCTAATCTATGGACATTGCTTAGCTTTATATGAGTGATGCAAATTTTAATTGAATCATGATCATTACTACATGATTAAAACTGTGACCTGAAATAATAACAAGAGGGTAAGAATTAATGCAAAATGCACATGGAGTCAGCATTTACCATTCAAAAGCATCAGTTGGAAAGTCACTAAAGTCACTAAGTCACTATACAAAATAATTTGTCAAGTATATTTGAAAACCTTGTGTTCAACCAAAGTGAACAGATCTCTTTGCTGAATAATTTCTCTGAAATTGTATAATGCTAATGTGCAATATAAAGTTTTTAGACTGACATTGCTTTCTCAGCTTTTCTCTGCGATGATGATGGTTATGACAATGATTATTCTTTTTATCCAACATGCTTTAAAAAACCACAGGATACAATTTTAAAAACAAAAACCTTTAAATAAAGCCTTTAAACAATGTAATACATTTAATTCGTTCTGGGTTATACTCACAACACTTTCAGAGTTAAAATATGACTACATAATTATATTTAAATAATGAATGATATAGGTACAAAATTTGTTTCTAGCTTGTTTCTGAAAACAAGGAAAATCTGGGTATAGTTTGAGGGAGAGGACCCATGGTGTTTTATATATAATCCAGGGCCATGAAAAATTTCCAGGCTGCCTAAGTTTTGGTAAAAGAAACCATCAGACAAAAACACAGTTGTGAATAAATCAGAAAGAGGGCAGACGTATAGAAAAAATTGAAATTAGGGAAGAAAGGGTTAGAGTTAGTAGATGTGGAAAAACAATTGGAAAGAGGCAAAAACATAATTTAAAAGTCTTGGATATGATAAAAATAAATAAATAGAAATTATTGGCATAGGGATAGATAGGGACCTGAATTTTGCCAAATGGTGAGAGGTGAGTTGTACAGGTAAGATTTGTAATCCAATGCAAATGATTTAATTGAACAACTAAATCTATCAGACCACCTCTCCAGATTCTTACAGTGACAATTGTTGCAGGATGTATTGAGGTCTCCAGTAAAGCTTGCATATCTTTACCACTTCAAAACATACATAAAAGGCATATGTAAAATTTAATAAATTTCATTACATGCAGTAGGCAATCATTTCCTGAAAAGCTTGCTATGGAGTTACTGAAATATTTATCAAGTTGGATGTTATAGTTGTTTGCATTGATGAGCACCTTTAATTGCATTTGCATATATGTCATTATAATTATTCAACTTGCATATAAATTGAATGGTTGGATTATTTTACTGGAATATTTCAGAAAAATTACAGAATTCTAAAGAAAGGCATATTTTAACCTGCAAATACATGACTAAATGTTCTTTTAAAATGTATTTTATTGTGTAATATATCAAATACACCAACCTGGTATATCTAACAGACATTTTGAGTTTAAAAGACGAGCAGTAAAATAAATACACCTGATGCGGTGTAATCACAAATAAATATTATCAGAATTTTGATGCCTTCAAAGTAACTCCAGCCAAATGCACCCTTGGTGGTGGTTTAATTGTTAAGTCGTGTCTGACTCTTGTGACCCCAAAGACTGTAGCTCACCAAGGTCCCCTGGCCATAGGATTTTCCAAGCAAGAAAACTAGAGTGGGTTCCCATTTCCTTCTCCAGGGGATCTTCCAGACCCAGCGTTCGAATCCAGGTCTCCTGCACTGCAGGCAGATTCTTTACCAACTGAGCTACCAGGGAAGCCCATAAATGTGCCCTTTTTCCTCAAAAAATTACCAGCCATACTCAAATAACTTGAATTCTGAATCCATTTAATTACAAAATAATTACACACAGAGAATATACATATAGAGAAAAGTAAATAAAGCAAAAATATAAATCTATATATATAAATCTAAAATATAAATATAAATCAAAAATATAAATCTAAAAATATAAATTTATCACAAAACAAAACCCCTGAAACTTCTAACCAGGAAAATAAATGAAATAGTATGAGAAGCATCAAAGCCCATCTTGTACCCCCTCTCAGTCATCACACCCCACCCCTCCCCAAAGTTAACAGTATGCTGACTTCTGTGCCAATGATGACTTTGCATTTTTTTTCAGAATCTTTTCATCTCAATATGCATGTTTTAAGACTTTGGCCTGGTTCTGTAGACTTTTGAACTTCATATAAATGCAAACAATATAATAAATGTTCTTTTGGATCTGGATTTTTTGGTTCAGTGCTGTATATCATTTATCCACATTATCATGTATATTGATATTTTATTTATTTAGTATAGAATATTACTTATGCCTACTCTTATAAAAATTACTTAGTGCACATACACAATAAACTTTTTTGTCTATTGCTAGGTGTGAAGTCACAAGGTCATATAGCCTATGAACCAGTATTCATAAATATAGAAATCTGCTTTCTAAAGTGATTGTACAAATTGTCTCTAAGTAGGGTAAAGAGCAATCAGAAGCATATAAAGTTTCCTATCTATATCTTTACTAACACTTGCTTGTGTTTTTAAATTATTTTTTAAATGTAATAAATTCCGTGGTCATATACATTATGTTTGAAACTATTTGTTTCATCTATAATTTTAACTAAATTTTGTAATATGAATTTTTAAAGTGAAATTTTTAAGTGACCTATTCATACAAATGGGCTTCCTTTGTGGCTCAGAGGTAAAATACCCACCTGCCAATGCAGGAGATGCAGGTTAAATCCCTGGGTCCAGAAGATTCTCTAGAGAATGAAATAGCAACCCATTCCAGTATTCTTGACTGGAAAACCCAAAGGACAGGAAAGCCTGGGGGCTACAGTCCATGGGGTTGCAAAAGAGTCAGACAACTTAGTGACTAAACAATAAAAAAACAGCAATATATACAAATAAGTATCTATAGCTCATTGAAACTATAGAAATTAATAACCTGCCAAAACAGAAGTCAAATCATGGAACAGACTATTACCAACATCTCAGAAACAGTCTGTCCCCTTTCAGTCATTTCTACAGGTAACTGTTTTATCAATAACCTCAGATATGCAGATGACACCACCCTTATGGAACAAAGTGAAGAAGAACTAAAGAGCCTCTTGGTGAAAGTGAAAGAGGAGAGTGAAAAAGTTGGCTTAAAGCTCAACATTCAGAAAACTAAGATCATGGCATCTGGCCCCATCAGTTCATGGCAAATAGATGGGGAAACAGTGGAAATGGTGGCTGATTTTATTTTTGGGGGCTCCAAAATTAAAAGATGCTTACTTCTTGGAAGGAAAATTATGACCAACCTAGACAGCATATTAAAAAGCAGAGACATTACTTTGTCAACAAATGTCCATCTAGTCAAGGCTATGGTTTTTCCAGTAGTGATGTATGGATGTGAGAGATGGACTATAAAGAAAGCAGAGTGCAGAAGAATTATTAATTTTGAACTGTGGTGTTGGAGAAGACTCCTGAGAGTCCCTTGGACTGCAAGGAGATCCAACCAGTCCACCCTAAAGGAGATCAGTTATGGGTGTTCATTGGAAGGACTGAGGTTGAAGCTGAAACTGCAATACTTTGGCCACCTGATGTGAAGAGCTGACTCATTTGAAAAGACCCTGATGCTGTGAAAGTTTGATGGCAGGAGGAAAAGGGGACTACAGAGGATGAGATGGTTGGATGGCATCACTAACTCAATGGACATGGGTTTGGGTAGACTCCAGGAGTTGGTGATGGACGGTGGCCTGGCGTGCTGTGGTCCATGCGGTTGCAAAGAGTCAGACATGACTGAGCGACTAAACTGAACTGAACTGAACACTATAGGTTAATTTGCCTGAAGGCATTAGTGCTTTACTTTTTCCTGTATTCGTATTCTTATCTGGTAATTTCTCAGCACTCTTCCATTCTGACTTTGACTTAGCTATGCGATGGTAGCAAAAATTATTTAAACAGAGATTTGAAATGCACTTATTTGATTGGATTTACTTTTGTTTTTGATCTCAACTATCAACACAAAAACTTCTACCGGGTAAAATGATAGAGAATGAAAGGCGCATGAAGAAGAATATGACCTCTCAGTGTCCGTAGATGAGGCCAGCTATTTCACTGATGCCTGGTCTTGTTTGTTACTTCCTTTCTTCTAGTTTAATTTCTCATCTTTTTTAAGGTTCTTGAAATAGATACTTAGATCATTGGTTTTTAGACATTCTTTTTCACTAATGTGTACTCTTTGGGGATACATCTTCCTCTAAACACTGTTGAGGAGCATCTTTCAAGGACTGATGTATTATAACTTAATGTTAATTAACTTGAAATGGTTTTTCATTTCCCTTGTGATGTTTTTCTTTATCCTTAAGCTATTTGGAAGTATATTTCTTACTTTGCTGTCAGTTTGGGTTTTCTGTTGTCATTTTGTTACTTATTTATTCTCATTCTACTCTACTCCAGAAAATTCTATGGATGATATAGGTTTAATAGAATTGAGATGAAGTTTATTGTATGCCATTTTTAATAGTTTTGCATCATTTGTCTGAAAAAGATCTCATTGTTTACCACTGTTTAATGTGATGCTTTATAATTTCTAGTAGATTGTTTTATTAAGTTGTGCTTTTCATAAAATCGATTTCCTTTTTTTTTTCCTGTTTGTCATTTATGGGGTGAAGTATATCCATATTTCTTCCTATGACATGGATCTTTTTATTTCACTTTTCATATCAGTATTTTTTTTTACTTTATTTTGAATGTATAGTATTTTATGCATACATATTTAGTATTTCAGTAAATTGACCTTGCATGCTAAATCACTTCAGTTGTGTCCAACTTTTTGTGACCCTCTGGACTGTAGCCCACCAGGCTCCACTCTCCAAGCAAGAATACTGAAGTGGGTTGTCATTCCCTCCTCCAGGGATCCTCCCAACCCAGGGATCAAACCTGTGTCTCTTATGTCTCTTGCATTGGCAGGCAGGTTTTTTACCACTAGTGCCACCAGAAAAGTCCCACAAATTGACCTTGGTACACTAATATTAGAGCAAATGTCCTCTATTTGTCTGTACTAACTATTTTTTGCTAGTGACTCTATCACTAGCATAGTTATACCATATGGGTTTGTTTTATCTACATTTTCTATATTTTTGAATAAATTTTGTATCTACTATACTCAGCTTTTTAAATTGGGGAATTTACTTTTGATGAAATCATAGGCCTATGATGAAATTCCACAGCTCTGAACCGAAGAATCAAGATGGCTTGTCTTGCTGCCCAATGAAATGAGTGAACTTTATAGATGCTGTTTTCAGATAGAACCATAAAATTTCTACTTGAGATTACTGTAGAGCTCCCTTTACTCTGGCAAACCAGTCATGGAAGTATGGAGTCAGAGCTTCCATAAACCTTGATTCTCAGGCGAGGATGACGTAGAGGAGAGTATCAACTCAAACAATCCATAACAGACAGGTACCATGAACAGGAAATGAATGTTTGATCTTTTAAACCTCTGAAATTTTGACCAATTTCATCGTAGTCTGCCTTTAGTAATACAAGAAGTTTTAAGTTATGGATTCAATTACAGAATTATTTAAATTTTCTTCTTTATCTTATGTCATTTTTTGTCTTTTTTGTTAGAAAAATAAATTTCTAAGATCTCTCATTTTAAAAAAATTAACAAATTATTTGCAACATACTATCATGATATTTGTAATATTATCTCTTGTTGTGGTTTAGGCACTTCATCATGTCTAGCTCTTCTGCAACCTCATGCACTGTAACCCACCAGACTCTTCTGTCCATGGGATTTCCCAGGCAAGAATATTGGAGTGGGTTGTCATTTCCTTCTCCAGGGGACCTTCCCGAACCAGGGATCAAATCTGCATCTCCTGCATCAGCAGGCAGGCAGGCAGATTCTTATCACTGAGCTACCAGGGAAGCCCAATATTATCTGTAGTGATGACATTTTTTGTGTTTATGACAATGTTTTTGTGCTTTCTCCTTATTTCTAGTTGATCTTGGAAGTATCAATCTTACAAGGTTATTTTCTTGGTTAATTTTCTCTATTAAGTGTGATATACAAACATTTCTGCTTTTATTGACACATTTAATATTTACTTACATCTGCATTCTCTGGGTTTAGATTTCTTCTTTGATAACTTCTTAAAATAACTCATTGATTCTATAGCCTTTCTCTTTTTCTAATATATGACTTTATATTGTTATTTTTTATTTGAAGATGATCTTATCTGTGTCCTGGATACAAATATGCTAATTATGTTTCAGTTCAATATATTTTTTACTTCTAAAATAAATTTTCTTTATGATGCATATATGTAGACATTTTACCTTAATTTCTAAACATAAAGGTGTTTTTATTCTTGGTGTTGTTTTCCTTCTAGATTTCACTGTGGTCAGAGAAAATATGACAAATAATTTCAATCCTTTGAGATCTGAAGTCTCTCATGAGAAATCAGAGCTCAGAGTATGCTCTCATAGGACTCTTTGCCTAAATTTGCACCACTTGTGAGTCTAAAGTATCCTCAATGGAGAATTTGATTTAAAGTGATTATGTGTTGCTAGTGCCCCTGCAAGTCTGACAGAGGCAGATGTGGATCCCATCTGGACATAAAGTATTCCCAAAGAAAACATTTCAAAGAAAATGAGCAGACAATAGGCAGGCTAAAAAATTGTTTGAGGAAACTAGATACTTGGAGTTTAGAAACAGCAACAGAAATAATAAAAAGCAGGGACACACTTTCTAAAATGTCACTCGTTATCATTTTCTGACATTGAATATTAATAGCTGTGCTGATGCATTAAAACAATGAACAAGATTTTTAAAAAAAGAATTAAAAAGAATATAAATAAATGTCAGATCTTTTAAAAATTTAGAAAAACCATGGTTGAACAAAATTTTATAAACTGTAACAATGCATTTATTCATAATCTAGTTGAGGCAGACAGAAAAATAAAAGGAGAAGTTGGAAGATAAGGAGAATTGGGTGAGAAGTTTGAAAATACATCTATTTACATCTAGAGAGATGAACTAGAATAGAGAAGGGAGCAACATGTGAGGAGTTAATAAAAGCAATAATGATCAAATCTAATATGGGAAAAATAACCTCAGAAAATATATTGGACAATATAAACAAAAGTTGATTAGAATTTTTCATATTGATAATAAAGAATGTATATAAAATAAACAGAATTCTACTAAAAGCTTAGACAGAATATATTACATTTGAACAAGATAGCAGAGAAAAGCCAGTTAATTAAACACAGAGGGAAGACATGAGACACTCTCAGGAAGTGATTAACCATCAAGAAAATTTAAAATTTAGAAAGTCCACAAGAAAGTATCTGAACTGGATTAAATTACTAGTGTTCTCCAACAAATTATCTATCAGGTCTTCCTAATATTATTTTTAAATAAAGAAAAAAAAACCCTCCAGCTCCTTAGACAGACAATCCCAATGATACAAGTCAGTGTAGATCCTTAAATAATAAATCTACTACCAAATCAAACTTGAAATAATTTAGAAGTATAATAATAGCAACTTCCTTGACTTAGTAATGATCACAGTATGCAAAATCCTAAAGCAGATAACATTATTGGTGAAACTAGATGACTCCCTTTTGAAATCAATAAGAAAGGGTATCTTCTCTTATTCTACTATTTAATAACATGGTTCCTGACATACCTGATAGATTCAACAAATGAAAAGATAAAATATATACTTATTGTAATTGAGGAAACTAAATGATCATTAGTTAAAAATAAAATATATTAATAAACAATGTGGAGAAAAACAAAGAAAATATTGAAGGGTTTGAACTTGTACAAGGTTGTCAACTTACAACTATATCCAGTTTTAACTGTATAGATAATATAATAAACATAAGGTATGATTTCATATGCTAACAAAAGCTAGCAAATGTGGAGACATGAACTAAGATCATGTAAGTCCACACAGAATTTTAAAGACATTAAAAGACAAAGTAATTTATCTAACTTAAAATAGTAGTATTCTATACTCTTCGATGGGATATTTTACAGTTTATAAAGATGTAAATTATCCATTACATTATTAGCCATTACATTATTTATTACAACTTAGCCATTACATTATTTATTTTATGAGTCCATTTGCACACCTTCAGTTCAATTCAGTTCAGTTCAGTCACTCCAGTCATGGTCCGACTCTTTGTGACCCCATGAATTGCAGCATGCCAGGCCTCCCTGTCCATTACCAACTCCTGGAGTTTGCTCAAACTCATGTCCATTGAGTCGGTGATACCATCCAGCCATCTCATCTTCTGTCGTCCCCTTCTTCTGCTCCCAATCACTCCGAGCATCAGAGTCTTTTTCAATGAGTCAACTCTTCATGTGAGGTGGCCAAAGTTTTGGGAGTTTCAGCTTTAGCATCAGTCCTTCCAATGAACACCCAAGATTGATCACCTTTAGAATGGACTTAGAATGGTGAAAAAAAAAAAAAAAAAAAAAAAAAGACTATCAAGACTGGATATTGCTTGAGGACATAGAACAAATGAAATTTTCATAAACTCTTAACAAGTTATAATGTATTTTACCCTATAACTGAGAAATATTATTTCTATTTTCTAACCAAGAAAATACTTGAACAAGAATATTTTTAATATTCTTTTTCCATAATAACTACAAACTGGAATCATCCAAATATTCCTAAGAAAAAAACTGAATAAACAAATGTTTGTGTACTTACGTGCATAAATTACTATTCTGCTTTAGAAAGGAACACACTGGTTGATAAGAATATGACATGAATGAATCTCAACAGCTGTATGTGGACAAAAGTACATAGTTCTTTATATGAAATATTTAGATATGTAAAATAATAAATGTTAGACATAAGAACAGTTGCTGTCTCTTTGTCTTGGAGGGGCTGGCTGGCTTACAAAGACTGACTGAGAAAGAACATGGGTGTTTTGCATTGACATATTCTATATTTTGATAGGGGAATGTTTACATGGTAAGAATATACCTGCAATGTGGGAGACCTGGGTTCAATCCCTGGGAAAATCCCCTGGAGGAGGGCATGGCAACTCACTCCGATTTACTTGCCTGGAGAAACCCATGGACAGAGGAGCCTGGCAAGTTATGGGGTTGTCCATGGGTCGAATACAAATGAATGACCGAGCACATGCATTTGTCAAAAGCCACTGAATAGCACATTTAAGGATTTCCATTCTATTCTACTTAAATTACAACCTTATTCAATAATACATGCATTTAAAACATGACAAGAACACAAACAAAGATAATGTACATTAAATTCTGTAGAATGATTTGCTATGGACATTCTGTGGAAAGAAACAGAGAATAGAAAAAAAAATAAACGGAAAAAAAGAAGTGAAAAATGAAGTTACAAGTTAGTAAGAAGGATGATAATATGTTATTTAATGAATATGATTCTGAAACCTAAATACCTGATGTCCGAAAAGAAAATGAAAAACAAAAATCTGTTTTTAGAAATTCAATGTTTCATGGATATTTTCACATATCTACAAAGCAAGGACTTTCTGATCAAAATTACTGGCATTCTGTGTTAAAAGATGATTGACTGATAACCATGACTTAAAAGTTGGAAACAGTAAATTTCTTAGGAAAGATTGGCAGATTATTCACCTTTAGAGCCATTTATGTACCTTTCAAAGGGTTAGTAAACATAGGAAAATCTCAGAATATGGGATGGGTTGCCATTCCTTCTCCAGGGGATCTCCCAACCCAGGGATCAAACTTGGGTCTCCTGTATTGCAGGCAGACTTTTAACCATCTGAGCCACCAGGGGAGTCAATAGAATACACTGGGAATTCATAATTTTTAATTTGATACAGTGATATAGATGGAAAATTGGTGTTAACAGTTTCTTTGAGAAAATTGGTGTCTGAAAGTTTTATGCTATGTGCAATTAAGAAAAATACTTGATACATGAGATTCACTAATTGTATGTCAGACAGGATTATAATTGACTTCAAACTTGCTAAGTTAATGGACTAATGTTTGGGAGATGTGCTTTCAATGGAGGCAAAAGTGGATGATATTTGTTCAAAAACTAGATGCTTTGAAGAGACAGAATTAACTTAGATCTTATCTCTCATTGCAGTGTACTCCAAGAACTTAATAGATAAAGTCAATCATTTTTAACACAGAATGCCAGTACTTTGATCAGAAAGTCCTTGCTTTATAGATTCTCCCTGATGTAAACTCATCTACCTTCCTTGAAACAATGCATCATATCAGGCTCTATTAACCATGCTCTTTGTCCTCAACTCCTTATCCCCACCTCTATTAATAGTTTCTTGTGGCTCTTCTTAACTAACTGGTGAAAAGTCAGAGGCTTAAAATAGCAGAAATTTATCCTCTCACAAGTTTGACAGCCAGAATTTCAGAATCAAGGCGTCAGCAGGGCTGCACTCCTTGGGGCTCTAGACGAGAACTCTTCCTCACTTCCGCCAGCTTCTGGGGGCTGTTGGCATTCTATGGCTTCTTGGCTTGCAGTCCCACTACTCCATTCTCTGGCTTTATCTTTCACTGACCTTTCTC
>NW_017207669.1:0-4304 GCF_001704415.2 Capra hircus | reverse complement strand
GAAGGGAAGCGTGACACTGCTGCTACAGCTCGGGAGCGCACGTGCATGCCCCCACTCGAGACGAGAACTGACTCCCCTGGGAGACTCCAGAAGTACCCAAGAGATCCATGTCAGCACTGGAGAGGAATCCTCAGGTTCCAGCACCGACTCCACACAAGATCTTAGGCCCCGGCATCGAGGGAAGAGGAATCCCCGAGAGGCCCCCGAGCAACTCCCATGGGGACTGGCCTTTCATGAGGCCACCAGCGCGGGTCCCTCAGGTCCCTTCGTAAGTCGAGAGCACCTGCCGCAACTTGAGAAAATTCAGGAGTTTCTCCCTCCAGGCGAGATGAGGCCCATTTCCGCTGAGGCGTCTCGAGGCTAATCACACTAACCTCTGGAACTTCCAAAGGGTCCTTCACACCCTTGCTGCAACTCAAGAAGTTCCCCACATACCCGTCTCCACTCGAGAGGAAGCACGAGAGTCCCGCCCCACATCCAGAGGAGCCCCGTTTCCGCTCCTAGCTCCAGGGTGGGATCCTTTCGCTGCGTGGTCGGGAAAGAATTCCCGGCGTTCCGTCGCATCTCAAGAGGAGGCGCTCTCCACAGGAAAGGCGAGAGTAACTCCAGGGTCATGCTACCATTCCCAGAGTCCCCCAGATGTCTCAGTCCATTCCAGGGAAACCTGTTTTCCCTGCACTGCCTCGACTTTCAAGCCGAGGATCGACTCACATCACGGTGGCACGTGGGACAGCCCTGTGGGAAAGCCTCGTGGGAAAGCCTCGAGGGAAAGCCGCAGATCCCTTGATCCACGCGAAGGGAAGCGTGACACTGCTGCTACAGCTCGGGAGTAATGCGCACGTGCATGCCCCACTCGAGACGAGGACTGCCCCCCTGGGGAGACTCCAGAAGTAGCCCAAGATCCATGTCAGCACTGGAGAGGAATCCTCACGTTCCGGCACCGACTCCAAGCAAGGTCTTAGGCTCCGGCATCGACGGGAGAGGAATCCCGAGAGGCCCCGAGCAACTCGCATGGGGACTGGCCTTTCTTGAGGCCACCAGAGCGGGTCCCTGAGGTCCCTGTCGTAAGTCGAGAGCACCTGCCGCAACTCGAGAAAATGCAGGAGGTTCTACCGTAGAGGCAAGATGAGGCCCATTTCCGCTGAGGCATCTGGAGGCTAATCACATCTAACATCTGGAACTTCCAAAGGGTCCTTCACACCCTTGCTGCAACTCATGAAGTTCCCCGACATTCCCGTCTCCACTCGAGGAAGCACGAGAGTCCTGCCCACATCCAGAGGAGACCCGTTTCCGCCTCCTAGCTCGAGAGGAGGATCCTTTCCCTGCGTGGTTGGGAAAGAATTCCCCGCGTTCCCGTCTCATCTCAATAGGAGGCGCTCTCCACAGGAAAGGCGAGAGGAACTCCAGGGTCGTGCCACCATTCCCAGAGTCCCCCAGATATCTCAGTCCATTCCAGGGAAACCTGTTTTCCCTGCACTGCCTCGACTTTCAAGCCGAGGATCCACTCACACCACGGTGGCACGTGGGACAGCCCTGTGGGAAAGCCTCGTGGGAAAGCCACCGATCCCTTGATCCACGCGAAGGGAAGCGAGACACTGCTGCTACTGCTCGGGAGGAAAGCGCTCGTGCATGCCCCCCAATCGAGACGAGGACTGACTCCCCTGGGGAGACTCCAGAAGTACCCCAAGATCCATGTGGGCACTGGAGAGGAATCCTCAGGTTCCGGAACCGACTCCTCACAAGGTCTTACGCCCCGGCATTGAGGGGAGAGGAATCCCGAGAGGCCCGCGAGCAACTCGCATGGGGACTGGCCTTTCCTGAGGCCACCAGAGCGGGTCCCTGAGGTCCCCGTCGTAAGTCGAGAGCAGCTGCCGCAACTCGAGAAAATCCAGGAGGTTCTCCCCTCCAGGCGAGATGAGGCCCATTTCCGCTGAGGCGTCTCGAGGCTAATCACACCTAACATCTGGAACTTCCAAAGGGTCCTTCACACCCTTGCTGCAACTCAAGAAGTTCCCCGACATACCCGTCTCCACTCGAGAGGAAGCACGAGAGTCCCGGGCACATCCAGAGGAGCCCCGTTTCTGCCTCCTAGCTCGAGAGGAGGGATCCTTTCCCTGCGTGGTCGGGAAAGAATTCCCGGTGTTCCCGTCGAATCTCAAGAGGAGGCGCTCTCCCACAGGAAAGGCGAGAGGAACTCCAGGGTCGTGCCACCATTCCCAGAGTCCCCCAGATGCTCAGTCCATAACAGGGAAACCAGTTTCCCAGCACTGCCTCGACTTTCAAGCCAAGGACGACTCACAACACGGTGGCACGTGAGACAGCCCAGTGGGTAAACGTCGTGGGAAAGCCTCGTGGCAAAAGCCTCGTGAGAAAGCCTCCACGGAAAGCCACAGATTCCTGCATCCACGTGAAGGGAAGGTGACACTGATGCTACAGCTCTGGAGGAAATTGCACGTGCATGCATCCACTAGAGACGAGGACTGACTCACCTGGGAGACTCCAGAAGTACCCCAAGGTCCATGTAAGCACTGGAGAGGTTTTCCTCAGGTTCCGGCACCGACTCCACACAAGGTATAAGGCGCCGGCATCGACGGGAGAGGAATCCGAGAGGCCCCCGAGCAACTCGCATGGTGACTGGCCTTTCCTGAGGCCACCAGAGCGGGTCCCTGAGGACCCCGTCTTAAGTCCAGCACCTGCCGCAACTCGGAAAAATTCAGGAGGTTCTCCCCTTCAGGCGACATGAGGCCATTTGTGCTGAGGCGTCTCGAGACTAATCAACCTAACCCTCTGGAACTTCCAAAGCGTCTTTCACACCCTTGCTGCAACTCAAGAAGTTCCTCGACATACCCGTTTCCCCTCGAGAGGAAGCACGAGAGTCCCCGCCACATCCAGAGGAGCACCGTTTCCGCCTCATAGTTCCAGAGGAGGGATCCTTTCCATACGTGGTCGGGTAAGTATTCCTGGCGTTCCGTCGCATCTCAAGAGGAGGCGCTCTCCACAGGAAAAGGCGAGAGGAACTCCAGGGTCGTGCCACCATTCCCAGAGTCCCCAGATGCTCAGTCCAAACCAGGGAAACCAGTTTTCCCTGCACTACCTCGAATTTCAAGCCGAGGATCGACTCATACAACGGTGGCACGTGAGACAGCCCTGTGGGAAAGCCTCGTGGGAAAGCCTCATGGGAAAGCCTCGAGGTAAACCCCTGAACCCTTGATCCACAAGAAGGGAAGCGTGACACTCCTGCTACAGCTCGGGAGCGCACGTGCATGCCCCCACTCGAGACGAGGACTGACTCCCCTGGGAGACTCCAGAAGTACCCCAAGATCCATGTCAGCACTGGAGAGGAATCCTCAGGTTCCAGCACCGACTCCACACAAGATCTTAGGCCCGGCATCGAGGGGAAGAGGAATCCCGAGAGGCCCCCGAGCAACTCCCATGGGGACTGGCCTTTCATGAGGCCACCAGCGCGGGTCCATCAGGTCCCTTCGTAAGTCGAGAGCACCTGCCGCAACTGAGAAAATTCAGGAGGTTCTCCCCCTCCAGGTGAGATGAGGCCCATTTCCGCTGAGGCGTCTCGAGGCTAATCACACCTAAGCTCTGGAACTTCCAAAGGGTCCTTCACACCCTTGCTGCAACTCAAGAAGTTCCCCAACATACCCGTCTCCACTCGAGAGGAAGCACGAGAGTCCCGCCCACATCCAGAGGAGCCCCGTTTCCGCCTCCTAGCTCGAGTGGTGGGATCCTTTCGCTGCGTGGTCGGGAAAGAATTCCCGGCGTTCCCGTCGCATCTCAAGAGGAGGCGCTCTCCACAGGAAAGGCGAGAGTAACTCCAGGGTTATGCTACCATTCCCAGAGTCCCCCCAGATGTCTCAGTCCATTCCAGGAAACCTGTTTTCCCCTGCACTGCCTCGACTTTCAAGCCGAGGATCGACTCACATCACGGTGGCACGTGGGACAGCCCTGTGGGAAAGCCTCGTGGGAAAGCCTCGAGGGAAAGCCGCAGATCCCTTGATCCACGCGAAGGGAAGCGTGAACACTGCTGCTACAGCTCGGGAGTAATTCGCACCTGCATGCCCCCACTCGAGACGAGACTGCCTCCCCTGGGGAGACTCCAGAAGTAGCCCAAGATCCATGTCAGCACTGGAGAGGAATCCTCACGTTCCGGCACCCGACTCCAAGCAAGGTCTTAGGCCCCGGCATCGACGGGAGAGGAATCCCGAGAGAGCCCCCGAGCAACTCGCAATGGGGACTGGCCTTTCCTTGAGGCCACCAGAGCGGGTTCCCTGAGGTCCCTGTCGTAAGTCGAG
>NW_017207668.1:0-4304 GCF_001704415.2 Capra hircus | reverse complement strand
ACTTGAAACGGGAGAGGAACTCCAGGTTCGCGCCACCGTTCCCACACTCCCGAGATGTCTCATTCCATTCCACGGAAACCTTTTTCCCTGCACTGCCTCGACTTTCAAGCTGAGGATCGACTCACACCACGGTGGCATGTGGGACAGCCCTGTGGGAAAGCCTCGTGAGAAGGTCTCCTGAGAAAGCCTCGAGGGAAAGCCACAAATCCCATGATCCACGCGAAGGGAAGCGTGACACTGCTGCTACAGCTCGGGAGAAAAAACCCACGTGCATATCCCCACTCGCGAAGAGGAATGACTCCCCTGGGAGACTCCAGAGGTACCCAAGATCCATGTCAGCACTGGAGAGGAATCCTCAGGATCCGGCACAGACTCCACACAAGGTCCCAGGGCCCGGCATCGACGGGAGAGGAATCCCGAGAAGCCCCCGAGCAACTGCATGGGGACTGGCCTTTCCTGAGGCCACCAGAGCGGGTCCCTGAGGTCCCAGTCGTAAGTCGAGAGCACCTGCCGCAACTCGAGAAAATCCAGGAGGTTCTCCCTCCAGGCGAGATGAGGCCCATTTCTGCTGAGGCGTCTCGAGGCTAATCACACCTAACCTCTCGAACTTCCAAAGGGTCCTTCACACCCTTGCTGCAACTCAAGAAGTTCCCCGACATACCCGTCTCCACTCGAGAGGAAGCACGAGAGTCCCGCCCAAATCCAGAGCAGCCCGTTTCCGCCTCATACCTCGAGCGGAGGGATCCTTTCCCTGCGTGGTCGGGAAAGAATTCCCGGCGTTCCCGTCGCATCTCAAGAGGAGGCGCTCTCCACCGGAAAGGCGAGAGGAACTCCAGGGTCTTGCCACCATTCCCAGAGTCCCTCAGATGTCTCAGTCCATTCCAGAGAAACCTGTTTTCCCTGCACTGCGTCGACTTTCAAGCCGAGGATCGACTCACACCACGGTGGCACGTGGGACAGCCCTGTGGAAAGCCTCGTGGAAAAGCCTCTTGGGAAAGCGTCGAGGGAAAGCCACAGATCCGTTGATCCACGCGAAGGGAAGCGTGACACTGCTGCTACAGCTCGGGAGGAAAGCGCACGTGCATGCCCCCACTCGAGTAGAGGACTGACTGCCCTGGGGAGACTCCAGAAGTACCCCAAGATCTATGTCAGCACTGGAGAGGAATCCTCAGGTTACAGCACCGACTCCCCACAAGAACTTAGGCTCCGGCATCAACGCGAGAGGAATCCCGAGAGGCCCCCAAGCTACTCACATGGGGACTGGCCTTTCCTGAGGCCACCAGAACGGGTCCCTGAGGTCCCCATCGTAAGTCGAGAGCACCTGCCACAACTCGAGAAAATCCAGGAGGTTCTCCCATCCAGGCGAGATGAGGCCCATTTCCGCTGAGGCGTCTGGAGTCTAATCACTTCTAATATCTGGAACTTCCAAATGGTCATTCACACCATTGCTGCAACTCAAGAAGTTCCCCGACATACCCGTCTGCACTTGAGACGAAGCACGAGAGTCCCGCCCACATCCAGAGGAGCCCCGTTTCCGCCTCCTACCTCGAGAGGAGGTATCCTTTCCCTGCGTGGTCGGGAAAGAATTCCCGGCATTTCCGTCGCATCTCAAGAGGAGGCGCTCTCCACAGGAAAGGCGAGAGGAACTCCAGGGTCGTGCTACCATTCCCAGAGTCCCCCAGATGCCTCAGTCCATTCCAGGGAAACCTGTTTACCCTGTACTGCCTCGACTTTCAAGCCGAGTATCGACTCACACCACGGTGGCACGTGGGACAGCCTGTGGAAAGCCTCGTGGGAAAGCCTCGTGGGAAAGCCTCGAGGGAAAGCCTCGTGTGAAAGCCTCGAGGAAAAGCCACAGATCCCTTGATCCACGCGAAGGGAAGAACGACACTGCTGCTACAGCTCGGGAGGAAAGCGCATGTGCATGCCCCCACTCGAGACGAGGACTGACTCCCCTGGGGAGACTCGAGAAATACCCCAAGATCCATGTCAGCACTGGAGAGGAATTCTCAGGTTCCGGCACTGACTCCACACAAGGTCTTAGGCCCAGCATCGACGGGAGAGGAATCCCGAGAGGCCCCCGAGCAACTTGCACGGGGACTTGCCTTTCCTGAGGTCACCAGAGCGGGTCCCTGAAGTCCCCGTCGTAAGTCGATAGCACCTGCCGCAACTCGACAAAATCCAGGAGGTTCTCCCCTCCAAGCGAGATGAGGCCCATTTCCGCAGAGGCGCCTCGAGGCAAATCACACCTAACCTCTGGAACTTCCAAAGGGTTCTTCACACCCTTGCTGCAACTCAAGAAGTTCCCTGACATACCCGTCTCCACTTGAGAGGAAGCACGAGAGTCCCGGCCACATCCAGAGGAGCCCCGTTTCCGCCTCCTAGCCTGAGATGAGGGATTCTTTCCCTGCGTGGTCCTGAAAGAATTCCCGGCGTTCCCGTCGCATCTCAAGAGGAGGCGCTCTCCACAGGAAAGGCGAGAGGAACTCCAGGGTCGTGCCACCATTCCCAGAGACAACCAGATGTCTCAGTCCATTCCAGGGAAAACTGTTTTCCCTGCACTGCCTCGACTTTCAAGCCGAGGATCGACTCAAACCACGGTGGCACGTGGGAAAGCCCTGTGTGAAAGCCTCGTCGGAAAGCCCCTGATCCCTTGATCCACGTGAAGGGAAGTACGACCCTGCTGCTACAGTTCGGGAGGAAAGCGCACGTGCATGCCCCCACTCGAGTCGAGGACTGACTCCCTTGGGGAGACTCCAGAATTACCCCAAGGTCCATGTCAGCACTGGAGAGGAATCCTCAGGTTCCGGCACTGACTCCACACAACGTCTTAGGCCCCGGCATCGACGGGAGAGGAATCCTGACAGGCCCCCGTGTAACTCGCAAGGAAATGGCCTTTCCTGAAGCCACCAGAGCGGGTCCCTGAGGTCCCGGTCATAAGTCGAGAGCACCTGCCACAACTCGATCAACTCCAGGAGGTTCTACCCTCCAGGCGAGATCAGGCCCATTTCCGCTGAGGCGTCCTGAGGCTAATCACACCTGTACACTGGAACTTCCGAAGGGTCCTCCACACCCTTGCTGCATCTCAAGAAGTTCCCCGACATACCCGTCTCCACTCGAGAGGAAGCACGAGAGTCCCGACCATATCCAGAAGAGCCCCGTTTCCACCTCCTAGCTCGAGAAGAGAGATCCTTTCCCTGCGTGCTCGGGAAAGAATTCCCGGCGTACCCGTCGCTTCTCAAGAGAAGGCACACTCCACAGGAAAGGCGAGAGGAACTCCAGGGTCGTGCCACCATTCGCCAGAGTCCCCCAGATGTCTCAGTTCATTCCAGGGAAACCTGTTTTCCTGCACTGTTTTGACTTTCAAGCCGAGGATCAACTCACACCACGGTGGCACGAGGGACAGCCCTGTGGGAAAGCCTCGTGGGAAAGCCTCATGGGAAAGCCTCCAGGGAAAGCCACAGATCCCTTGATCCAAGCATAGGGAAGCGTGACACTGCTGCTTCAGCTCAGGAGGAAAGCGCACGTGCATGCCCCCACTTGAGACGAGGACTGACTCCCCTGGGAGACTCCAGAAGTACCCAAGATCCATGTCAGCACTGGAGAGGAATCCTCAGGTTCCGGCACCGACTCCACACAAGGTCTTAGGCCCGTGCATCGACGTGAGAGGAATCCCGAGAGGCCCCAGAGCAACTCGCATGGGACTGGCCTTTCCTGAGGCACCACAGCGGGTCCCTGAGGTCCCCGTCGTAAGTCGAGAGCACTGCCGCAACTCGAGAAAATCCAGGAGTTCTCCCCTCCAGGCGAGATGAGGCCCATTTCCGCTGAAGGCGTCTGGAGGCTAATGCATCTAACATCTGGAACTTCCAAAGGTCTTTCACTCCTTTACTGCAACTCAAGAAGTTCCTCGACAAACGGTCTCCACTCGAGAGGAAGCACGAGATTCCCGCCCACATCCAGCAGAGACCCGTTTCCGCCACTAGCTCGAGAGTAGGGATCCTTTCCCTGCGTGGTCGGAAAGAATTCCCGGCGTTCCCTTCGCATCTCAAGAGGAGGCGCTCTCCACAGGAATGTTGAGGAACTCCAGGGTTGTGCCACCATTCCCAGAGTCCCCCAGATGTCTCAGTCCATTCCAGGGAAACCTGTTTTCCCTGCACTGTCTCGACTTTCTAGCCGGGGTTGGACTCACACCACGTGTGGCAGTGGACAGCACTGTGGGAAAGCCTCGTGGGGAAAGCCTTGATGGAAAGCCACAAGATCCCTTGATCCACACGAAGGGAAGCGCGACACTGCTGCTACAGCTC
>NW_017207667.1:0-4304 GCF_001704415.2 Capra hircus | reverse complement strand
CGGGCAGGTGCTCTCGACTTATGTCGGGACCTCAGGGACCCGCTCTGGTGGCCTCAGGAAAGACCAGTCCTTGCGAGTTGCTCGGGGGCCTCTCGGGATTCCTCTCCCGTCGATGCCGGGGCCTAAGACCTTGTGTGGAGCGGTCCGAAACCTGAGGATTCCTCTCCAGTGCTGACATGAATCTTGGCGTACTTCTGGAGTCTCCCCAGTGGAGTCAGTCCTCGTCTCAAGTGGGGGCATGCACGTGTGCTTTACTCCCGAGCTGTGGCAGCAGTGTCACGCTTCCCTTCTCGTGATCAAGGGGATCTGGCTGTGGCTTTCCTCGAGGCTTTCCCACGGAGGCTTTCCCAAAGGCTTTCCCACGTGCCAACGTGGTGTGAGTCGATGCCTCGGCTTGAAAAGTCGAGGCAGTGGCAGGAAAAACAGGTTTCCCTGGAATGGACTGAGAACATCTGTGGGGACTCAGGTAATGTGTCACGACCCTGGAGTTCCCCTCGTCTTCCTGTCCAGAGCGCCTCCTCTTGAGATGCGACCGGAACGCCGGAATTCTTTCCCGACCACGCAGGGAAAGGATCCCTCCTCTCGAGCTAAGGGGCGGAAACGGGGCTCCTCTGGATGTGAGCGGGACTCTCGTGCTTGCCTCTCAAGTGGAGACGGCATGTCGGGGAACTTCTTGAGTTGCAGCAAGGGTGTGAATGGACCCTTTGGAAGTTCCAGAGGTTAGGTGTGATTAGCCTCGACACGCCTCAGCGGAAATGGGCCTCATCTCGCCTGGAGGGGAAAACCTCCTGGATTTTCTCGAGTTGCGGCAGGTGCTCTCGACTTACGACGGGACCTCAGGGACCCGCTCTGATGGCCTCAGGAAAGGCCAGTCCCCATGCGAGTTGTCGGGGGACTCTCGGGATTCCACTCCGTAGATGCCGGGGCCTAAGTCCTTGTGGAGTCGGTGCCGGAACCTGAGGATACCTCTCCAGGCCAGACATGGATCTTGGGGTACTTCTGGAGTCTCCCCAGGGGGTCAGTGCGTCTCGGAGGGAGATGCACGTGCGCTTTCCTCCGAGCTGTAGCAGCAGTGCGCGCTTCCTTAGCGTGGATCAAGGCATCTGTGGCTTTCCCTCAAGGCTTTCCACGAGGCTTTCCACAGGGCTGTCCCACGTGCCACCTTGTGAGAGTCGATCCTCGGCTTGAAATTCGAGCCGGTGCAGGGAAAACAGTTTTTCCTGGAATGGACTGAAATATCAGGGGACTCTGGGAATGGTGGCACCACCCTGGAGTTCCTCTCGCCTTTCCTGTGGAGAGCGCCTCCTCTTGAGATGCGACGGGGAAGCCGGAAATTCTTTCCCGACCACGAGGGAAATGATACCTCCTCTCGAGCTAGGAGGCGGAAAAGGGCTCCTCTGGATGTGGGCGGGGACTCTCGTTCTTCCTCTCGAGTGGAGACGGGGTGTGTCGGGAACTTCTTGAGTTGCAGCAAGGTGTGAAGGACCCTTTGAATTTCCAGAGGTCAGGTGTGATAAGCCTCGAGTCGCCTCTGCGGAAATGGGCCTCATTTCGCCTGAGGGGAGAACCTCCTGGATTTTCTCGAGTTGCGGCAGGTGCTCTCGACTTATGACAGGGACCTCAGAGACCCCGCTCTGGTGGCCTCAGGAAAGACCAGTCCCCATGCGAGTTACTCAGGGCCCTCTCGGGATTCCTCTCCCGTCGATGCCGGGCCTAAGATCTTCTGTGGAGCCGGTGCCGGAACCTGAGGATTCCTCTCCAGTGCTGTCATGGATCTGGGGTACTTCTGGAGTCTCCCCAGTGGAGTCAGTCCTCGTCTCAAGTGGGGGCATGCACGTGCGCTTTACTCCCGAGCTGTAGCAGCAGTGTCACGCTTCCCTTCGCGTAGATCAAGGGATCTGTGGCTTTCCCTCGAGGCTTTCCCACGAGGCTTCCCACAAGGCTTTCCCACAGGGCTGTCCCACGAGCCACCGTGGTGTGAGTCTATCCTCGGCTTAAAGTCGAGGCAGGGCAGGGAAAACAGGTTTCACTGGAAAGACTGAGACATCTGGGGGACTCTGGGAATGTGCCACGACCCTGGAATTCCTCTCGCCTTTCCTGTGGAGAGCGCCTCCTCTTGAGATGCGACGGAAATGCGCGGAATTCTTTCCCGCCACGCAGGGAAAGGATCCCTTCCTCTCGAGCTAGGAGGCGGAAACGGGCTCCTCTGGATGTGGGCGGGACTTCGTGCTTCCTCTCGAGTGGAGACGGGTAATGTAGGGGAACTTCTTGAGTTGCAGCAAGGGTGTGAAGGACGCTTTTGGAAGTTCCAGAGGTTAGGTGTGATTAGCCTCGAGACGCCTCAGCGGAAAATGGGCCTCATCTCGCCTGGCGGGAGAACCTCCTGGATTTTCTCGAGTTGCGGCAGGTGCTCTCGAATTACGACGAGGACCTCAGGGACCCACTCTGGTGGCCTCAGGAAAGGCCTGTCCCCATGCGAGTTGTTCGGGGGCCTCTCGGATTCCTCTCCCCGTCGATGCTGGGCCTAAGATCGTGTGTGGAGTCAGTGCCGGAACCTGAGGATTCCTCTCAGTGCCGACATGGATCTTGGGGTACTTTTGGAGTCTCACCAGGGCAGTCAGTCCTCGTCTCGAGTGGGGTCCTGCACGTGCGCTTTCCTCCCGAGCTGTAGCAGCAGTGTCGCGCTTCCCTTAGCGTGGATCAAGGGATCTGTGTCTTTCCCTCGAGGCTTTCCCACGAGGCTTTCCACAGGGCTGTCCCCACGTGCCCACGGTGGTGTGAGTTGATCCTCGGCTTGAAAGTCGATGCAGTTCAGGGAAAACAGTTTTCCCTGGAATGGACTGAGACATTCAGGGGACTCTGGGAATGGTGGCACGACCCTGGAGTTCCTCTCGCCTTTCCTGTGGAGAGCGCCTCCTCTGAGATGCAACGGAACGCAGGGAATTCTTTCCCGACCAGCAGGGAAAGGATCCTCCTCTCGAGCTAGGAGGCGGAAACGGGGCTCCTCTGGATGTGGGCGGGACTCTCGTGCTTCCTCTCGAGTGGAGACGGCTATGTCGGAGAACTTCTTGAGTTGCAGCAAGGGTGTGAAGGACCCTTTGGAAGTTCCAGATGTTAGATGTGATTAGCCTCGAGACGCCTCAGCGGAAATGGGCCCTCATCTCGCCTGCAGGGGAGAACCTCCTGGATTTTCTCGAGTTACGGCAGGTGCTCTCGACTTACGTCGGGGCCCTCAGGGCCCGCTCTGGTGGCCTCAGGAAAGGCCAGTCCCCTTGCGAGTTGCTCGGGGCCTCTCGGGATTCCTCTCCCTCGATGCCGGGGCCTAAGACCTTGTGTGGAATCGGTGCCGAAACCTGAGGATTCGTCTCCAGTGCTGACATGAATCTTGGCGTACTTCTGGAGTCTCCCCAGGGGAGTCAGTCGTCGTCTCGAGTGGGGGCATGCACGTGTGCTTTACTCCCGAGCTGTGGCAGCAGTGTCACGCTTCCCTTCTCGTGGATCAAGGGACCTCTTGTTTCCACGAGTTTTCCCAAGAGGCTTTCCCAAAGGGCTGTCCCACGTGCCAACGTGGTGTGAGTCGATGCTCGGCTTGAAAGTCGAGGCAGTGCAGGAAAAACAGGTTTCCCTGGAATGGACTGAGACATCTGTGGGACTCAGGTAATGGTGTCACGACCCTGGAGTTCCCTCGTCTATCCTGTCCAGAGCGCCTCCTCTTGAATGCGACCGGAACGCCGGGAATTCTTTCCCGAACACGCAGGGAAAGGATCCCTCCTCTCGAGCTAAGAGGCGGAAACGGGCTCCTCTGGATGTGAGCGGGACTCTCGTGCTTGCTCTCAAGTGGAGACGAGCATGTCGGGGAACTTCTTGAGTTGCAGCAAGGGTGTGAATGACCCTTTGGAAGTTCCAGAGGTTAGGTGTGATTAGCCTCGACACCCTCAGCGGAAATGGGCCTCATCTCGCCTGGAGGGGAAAACCTCCTGGATTTTCTCGAGTTGCGGCAGGTGCTCTCGACTTACGACGGGACCTCAGGGACCGCTCTGATGGCCCAGGAAGGCAGTCCCATGCGAGTTGCTCGGGGGACTCTCGGGATTCCACTCCCGTAGATGCCGGGGCCTAAGTCCTTTGTGGAGTCGGTGCCGGAAGCTGAGGATACCTCTCAGGCCAGACATGGATCTTGGGGTACTTCTGGAGTCTCCCCAGGGGGGTCAGTGCTCGTCTCGAGGGGAGGCATGCACGTGCGCTTTCCTCCCGAGCTGTAGCAGCAGTGTCACGCTTCCTTCGCGTGATCAAGGCATCTGTGGCTT
>NW_017207666.1:0-4304 GCF_001704415.2 Capra hircus | reverse complement strand
GGGTCCCTGAGGTCCCGTCGTAACTCTAGAGACCCTGCCAAACTCTAGAAAATCCAGGAGGTTCTCCGCTCCAGGCGAAGATGAGGCCCATTTTCCTCTGAGGCGTCTGGAGGCTCATCACACCTAAACTCTGGAAATTCAAAGGGTCCTTGCTGTAACTCAAAAGTTCCCCGACATACCCGTCTCCACTCGAGAGGAAGCACGAGGGTCCCGCCCCACATCCAGAGGAACCCCGTTACCGCTGGTAGCTCGAGATGAGGGATCCTATCCTTCTTAGTTCAAGAAAGATTTTTCAGCGTTCCCGTGGCCTCTGCAAGAGCAAGGGATCTCATAGGAAAGGCGAGAGGAACTCCAGGGTCGTGCCACCATTCCAAGAGTCCCCAGAGATATCTCAGTACATTTCAGAGGAACCTGTTTTCCCCGCAATGCCTCGACTTTCACGCCGAGGATCCACTCACACCATGGTGGCACGTGGGACAGCCCTTGGGAAAGCCTCGTGGAAAGCCACAGATCCCTTGATCCCCGCGAAGGGAAGCGTGACACATCTGCTACACTGTCCCTGAGGTCACGGTCGTATGTTGAGAGCACCTGGCGCAACTCGAGAAAATCCAGGAGGTTCTCTGCTCCAGTCGAGATGAGGCCCATTTTCTCTGCAGCGTCTCGAGAGTAATCACACCTAAACTCTGGAACTTCCAAAGGGTCCTACACACCCTTGCTACAACTCAGGAGGTTCCCCGATATACCCGTCTCCACTCCAGAGGAAGCACGAGGGTCCGGCCTCCTCCAGAGAGCTCCGTTTCCGCCTCCAATCTCGAGATGAGGGATCCTTCCCTGCTTCCTCGGGAAAGAATTCCCAACGTTTCCGACGCATCTCAAGAGGAGGCGCGCTGCACAGGAAAGGCGAGAGGAACTCATGGGTCGTGCCACCATTCCAAGTGCCCCCAGATGTCTCCGTCCATTCCAGAGGATCCTGTTTTCCCTGCACTGCTTCGACTTTCATGCCGAGGATGGGCTCACACCACGGTGGCACGTGGGAGAGCCCTGTGGAACGCCTCGTGGGACAGCCTCGAGGGAAAGCCACAGATCCCTTTATCCACGCGACGGGAAGCGTGACACTGCTGCTACAGCTCGGGAGGAAAGCGCACGTGCATGCCCCCACTCGAGACGAGGACTGACTCCCCTGGGGAGACTCCAGAAGTACCCCAAGATGCATGTCAGCCCTGGAGAGGAATCCTCAGGTTCCGGCCCCGACTCCACACAAGGTCTTAGGCCCTGGCATCGACGGGAGTGGAGTCCGGAGAGGACCCGAGCAACTCGAATGGGGACTGGCCTTTCCTGAGGCCCCCAGAGCGGGTCTCTGAGATCCCCGTCGTAAGTCGAGAGCACCTGCCCTAACTCGAGAAAATCCAGGAGGTTCTCCCCTCCAGGCGAGATGAGGCCCATTTCCGCTGAGGCGTCTCGAGGCTAATCACACCTAACCTCTGGAACCTCCAAAGGGTCCTTCACACCCTTCCTGCAACTCAAGAAGTTCCCCGACATACCCGTCTCCACTCGAGAGGAAACACGAGAGTCCACACACATCCAGAGGAGCCGTGTTTCCGCCTCCTAGCTCGAGAGGAGGGATCCTTTCCCTGCGTGGTCGGGAAAGAATTCCCGGGGTTTCTGTCGCATCTCAAGAGGAAGGGCTCTCCACAGGAAAGGCGAGAGGAACTCCAGGGTCGTGCCACCATTCCAGAGTCCCCAGAAGTCTCAGTCCATTCCAGGGAAACCTGTTTTCCCTGCACCGCCTCGACTTTCAAGCCGAGGACCGACTCACACCACGGTGGCATGAGGGACAGCCCTGTGGGAAAGCCTCGTGGGAAACCCTCTTTGGAAAGCCTCGAGTGATAACCACAGATCCCTTGAACCATGCGAAGGGAAGCGTGACACTGCTGCTACAGCTCGGGAGGAAAGCGCACGTGCATGCCCCAACTTGAGCCGAGGTCTGACGCCCCTGGGGAGACTCCAGAAGTCCCCGAAGATCCATGTCGGCACTGGAGAGGAATCCTCAGGTTCCGGCACTGACTCCACACAAGGTCTTAGGCCCCGGCATCGACGGTAGAGGAATCCCGAGAAGCCCAAGAGCAACTTGCATGGGGACTGGCCTTTCATGAGGACACCAGAGCGGGTCCGGAGGTCCAAGTCGTAAGTCGAGAGCTCCAGGCTGCAACTCGAGAAAATCCAGGAGGTTCTCCCCTCCAGGCGAGATGAGGCCCATTTCTGCTGAGGCGTGTCGAGGCTAATCACACCTAACCTCTGGAACATCCAAAGGTCCTTCACACCCTTGCTGCAACTCAAGAAGTTCCCTGACATACCCGTCTCCACTCGAGAGGAAGCACGAGAGTTCTGCCCACATCCAGAGGAGCCCCGTTTCCGCCTCCTAGCTCGAGAGGAGGGTTCCTTTCCCTGCGTGGTCAGGAAAGAATTCCCGGCGTTCCCGTCGCATCTCAAGAGGAGGTGCTCTGCACAGGAAAGGCGAGAGGAAGTCCAGGGTCGTGCCACCATCCCAGAGTCCCCCAGAGATCTCAGTCCATTCCAGGGAAACCTGTTTTCCCTGCACTGCATCGACTTTCAAGCCGAGGATCGACTCACACCTCGTGGCACGTGGGACAGCCCTGTGGGAAAGCCTCGAGGGAAAACCTCGAGGGAAAGCCACAGATCCCTTAATCCACGCGAAGGCAAGTGGAACAGTGCTGCTACAGATCGGAAGAAAGCGCACGTGCATGCCCCCACTCGAGACGAGGACTGACTCCCCTGGGAGACTCCAGAAGTACCCCAAGATCCATGTCAGCACTGTAGAGGAATCCTCAGGTTCGGCACCCACTCCACACGAGACCTAGGCCCGGCATCGAGGGAGAGGAATCCCGAGAGGCCCCAAGCAACTCGCATAGGGACTGGCATTTCCAGAGGCCACCAGAGCAGGTCCCTGAGGTCCCCGTCTTAAGTCGAGAGCACCTGCCGCAACTCGAGAAATCCAGGAGGTTCTCCCTCTAGGCGAGATGAGGCCCATTTCCGCTGAGGCGTCTCGAGGCTATTCACACCTAACCTCTGGAACTTCCAAAGGGTCCTTCACACCCTTGCTGCAACTCAAGAACTTCCCCGACATACCCAACTCCACTCGAGAGGAGGCAGGAGAGTTCTGCCCACATCCAGAGGAGCCCCGTTTCCGCCTCCTAGCTCGAGAGGAGGGATCCTTTCCCTGCGTGGTTGGGAAAGAATTCCCGGCGTTCCCGTCGCATCTCAAGAGGAGGCGCTCTCCACAGGAAAGGCGAGAGAACTCCAGGGTCCTGCCACATTCCCAGAGTCCCCCGGATGTCTCCGTCCATTCCAGGGAAACCTGTTTTCCCTGCACTGCCTCGACTTTCAAGCCGAGGATCGACTCACACCACGGTGGCACGTGGGACAACCCTGTGGTAAAGCCTCGAGGAAAGCCACAGATCCCTTGATCCACGTGAAGGGAAGCGCGACACTGCTGCTACAGCTCGGAAGGAAAGCGCATGTTCATGCCCCCACTCGAGACGAGGCCTGACTCCCCTGGGGGGACTCCAGAAATACCCTCAAGATCCATGTCATCACTGGAGAGGAATCCTCAGGTTCCCTCACTGACTCCGCACAAGGTCTTAGGCCCCAGCATCGACGGAGAGAGGAATCCCGAGAGGCCCCCGAGCAACTCGCATGGGGACTGGCCTTTCTGAGGCCACCAGAGCGGATCCCTGAGGTCACCGTCGTAAGACGAGAGCTCCTGCCGCAACTCGAAAAAATCCAGGAGGTTCTCCCCTCCAGGCGTGATGAGGCCCATTTCTGCTGAGGCGTCTCGAGGCTAAATCACACCTAACCTCTGGAAATTCCAAAGGGTCCTTCACACCCTTGCTGCAACACAAGAAGTTCCCCCGACATACCGGTCACACACACGAGAGGAAGCACGAGAGTCCCGCTCACATCCAGAGGAGCCCCGTTTCGTCTCCTAGCTCGAGAGGAGGGATACTTTCCCTGCGTGCTCGGGAAAGAATTCCCGGCATTTCCGTCCCATCTCAAGAGGAGGCGCTCTCCACAGGAAAGGCGAGAGGAACTCCAGGGTCCTGCCACCATTTCGCAGAGTCCCCAGATGTTTCAGTCCATTCCAGGGAAACCTGTTTTCCCTGCACTGCCTCGACTTTCAAGCCGAGGATCGACTCACACCACGGTGGCACGTGGGACAGCCCTGTGGGAAGCCTGCGTGGGAAAGCCTCTTGGGAAAGCCTCGTGGGAAAGCCTCGAGGGAAAGC
>NW_017207665.1:0-4305 GCF_001704415.2 Capra hircus | reverse complement strand
CGAGAGGAACTCCAGGTCGTGCCACCATTCCCAGAGTCCCCCAGATGTCTCAGTCCATTCCAGGGAAACCTGTTTTCCCTGCACTGCCTCGACTTTGAAGCCGAGGATCCACTCACACCATGGTGCACGTGGGACAGCCCTGTGGAAAAGCCTCGTGGGAAAGCCTCGTGGAAAGCGTCGAGAAAAAGCCACAGATCCCTTGATCCACGCAAAGGGAAGGGTGACAATGCTGCTACAGCTCGGGAGGAAAGCGCACGTGCATGCCCCCACTCGAGACGTGGACTGACTCCCTGGGAGACTCCAGAAGTACCCAGGATCCATGTCAGCACTGGAGAGGAATCCTCAGGTTCCGGCACCGACTCCATACAAGGTCTAAAGGCCCGGCATCGAAGGAGAGGAATCCCGAGAGGCCCCCGAGCAACTCGCATGGGGACTGGCCTTTCCTGAGGCCACCAGAACGGGTCCCTGAGGTCCCGTCGTTAGTCGAGAGCACCTGCCGCAACTCGAGAAAATCCAGGAGGTTCTCCTTCCAGGCGAGATTAGGCCCATTTTCTGCTGAGGCGATTCGACGCTAATCACACCTAACCTCTTGAATTTCCAAAGGGTCCTTCACACCCTTGCTGCAACTCAAGAAGTTGCCCGACATACCCGTCTCCACTCGAGAGGAAGCACGACAGTCCCGCCACATGCAGAGGAGCCCCGTTTCCGTCTCATAGTTCGAGAGGAGGGATCTTTCCCTGCGTGTTCGGGAAAGAATTCCCGGCGTTCCCGTCGCATCTCAAGAGGAGGCGCTCTCCACCGGAAAGGCAAGAGGAACTCCGGGTCGTGCCACCAACCCAGAGTCCACCAGATGTCTCAGTCCATTCCAGGGAAACCTGTTTTCCCTGCACTGGCTCGACTTTCAAGCCGAGGATCGACTCACACGTCGGTGGCACGTGGGACAGCCCAGTGGGAAAGCCTCGAGTGAAAGTCTCGTGGGAAAGCCTCGAGGGAAAGCCACAGAACCCTTGATCCACGCGAAGGGAAGCGTGACACTGTTGCTACAGCTCGGGAGGAAAGCGGACTTGCATGCCCACACTCGAGACCAGGACTGACTCCCCTGGGGAGACTACAGAAGTACCCAAGATCCATGTCAGCCCTGGAGAGGAATTCTCAGGTTCCGGCACCGACTCCACACAATTTCTTAGGCCCCGGCACCGACGGGGAGAGGAATACGAGAGGTCGCGTGCAACTTGCATGGGGACTGGCCTTCCCTGAGGCCACCAGAGCGGGTCCCTGAGGGCCCCGTCGTAGGTCGAGAGCACCTGCCGCAACTTGAGAAAATCCAGGAGTTCTCCCTTCCAGGCGAGATGAGGACCATTTCCGCTGAGGTGTCTCAAGGCTAATCACACCTAACCTCTGGACCTTACAAAAGGGTCCTTCACATCCTTGCTGCAACTCAAGAAGTTCCCCGACATACCCGTCTCCACTCGAGAGGAAGCACGAGAGTCCGCCCACATTCAGAGGAGCCCCGTTTCCGCCTCCTAGCTCGAGAGGAGGGATCCTTTCCCTGCGTGGTCCGGAAAGAATTCCGGCGTTTCCGACGCATCTCAAGAGGAGGCGCTCTCCACAGGAAATGCGAGAGGAAGTTCAGGGTCGTGCCACCATTCCCAGAGTCCCCCAGAAATCTCAGTCCATTCCAGGGAAACCTGCTTTCCCTGCACTGCCTCGACTTTCAAGTCGGGGATCGACTCACACCAAGGTGGCACGTGGGACAGCCCTGTGGGAAAGCCTCGTGGGAAAACCTCGTGGGAAAGCCTCGAGGGAAAGCCACAGATCCCTTGATCCACGCGAAGGAAGCGCGACACTGCTGTTACAGCTCGAGAGAAAGCACACCTGCATGCCCCACTCGAGACGAGGACTGACTCCCCTGGGGAGACTCCAGAAGTACCCCAAGATCCATGTCAGCACTGGAGAGGAATCCTCAGGTTCCGGCACCGACTCCACACAAGGTCTTAGGCCCGGGCATCGACGGAAGAGGAATCCCGAGAGGCCCCCGAGCAACTCGCATGGGGATTGGCTTTTCCTGAGGCCACCAGAGCGGGTCCCTGAGGTCCCCATCATAAGTCGAGAGCACCTGCCGCAACTCGAGAATATCCAGGAGGTTCTCCCCTCCAGGTGAGATGAGGCCCATTTCCGCTGAGGCGTCTGGAGGCTAATCACATCTAACATCTGGAACTTCCAAGGATTCCTTCACACCCTTACTGCAACTCCTGAAGTTCCAGGACATACCTGTCTCCACTCGAGAGGAAGCACGAGAGTCCCGCCCACATAAAGAGGAGCCCCGTTTCCGCCTCCTAGCTCGAGAGGAGGGATCCTTTCCCTGCGTGGTCGGGAAAGAATTCCCGGCGTTCCGGTCGCAACTCATAGGAGGGGCTCTCCACAGGAAAGGCGAGAGGAACTCCAGGGTCGTGCACCATTCCGAGAGTCCCCCAGATGTCTCAGTCCATTCCAGGAAAACCTGTTTTCCCTGCACTGCCTCGACTTTCAAGCCGAGGATCGACTCACACCACGGTGGCACGGGGGACAGCCCTGTGAGAAAGCCTCGTGGGAAAGACTCGTTTGAAAGCCTCGAGGGAAAGCCCCTGATTCCTTGATCCACGCGAAGGAAAGCGTGACACTGCTGCTACAGCTCGGGAGGAAAGCGCACGTGCATGCCCCCACTCGAGACGAGGACTGACTCCCCTGGGGAGACTCCAGGAGTACCCAAGATCCACGTCAGCACTGGAGACGAATCCTCAGGTACTGGCACCGACTCCACACAAGATCTTAGGCCCCGGCATCGACGGAAGTGGAATCCCGCGAGGCCTGCGAGCTACTCGCATGGGGACTGGCCTTTCCTGAGGCCACCGGACCGGGTCCCTGAGGTCCCCGTCGTAAGTCGAGAGCACCTGCCCCAACTTGAGAACATCCAGGAGGTTCTCCCCTCCAGGCGAGATGAGGCCCATTTCTGCTGAGGTGTCTCGAGGCTAATCACACCTAACCTCTGGAAATTCCAAAGGGTCCTTCACACCCTTCCTGCAACTCAACAAGTTCCCGGATATACCCGTCTCCACTCGAGAGGAAGCACGAGCGTCCCGCCCACATCCAGAGGAGCCCCGTTACCGCCTCCTAGCTCGAGAGGTGGGATCCTTTCCCTGCAGGGTCGGGAAAGAATTCCCGGCGTTCCCGTTGCATCTCAAGAGGAGGCGCTCTCCACCTGAAAGGCGAGAGGGACTCAAGGGTCGTGCCACCATTCCCAGAGTCCCGCAGATGTCTCAGTCCATTCCAGGGAAACCTGTTTTCCCTGCACTGCCTCGACTTTCAAGCCGAGGATCAACTCACACAACGGTGGCACGTGGGACATCCCTGGGAAAGCCTCGTGGGAAAGCTCGAGGGAAAGACACAGATCCCCTGATTCTCGCGAAGGGAAGCGTGACACTGCTGCTACAGCTCGGGAGGAAATCGCACGTGCATGCCCCCTCTCGAGATGAGTACTGACTCCCCTCGGGAGGCTCCAGAAGTACCCCAAGATCCATGCCGGCACTTGAGAGGAATCCTCAGGTTCCGGCACCGACTCCACACAAGATCTTATGCCCGACATCGACGGGAGAGGAATCCGAGAAGCCCCGTGCAACTCGCATGGGGACTGGCCTTTCCTGAGGCCACCACAGCGGGTCCCTGAGTTCCCCGTCGTAAGTCGAGAGCACCAGCCGCAACTCGAGAAAATCCAGGAGGTTCTCCCCTCCAGGCGAGATGAGGTCCATTTCCGCTGAGGCGTTTGGAGGCTAATCACATGTAACATCTGGAACTTCCAAGGATTCCTTCACACCCTTTCTGCAACTCAAGAAGTTCCAGGACATACCCGTCTCCACTCGAGAGGAAGCACGAGAGTCCCGAGCACATAAAGAGGAGCCCGTTTCCGCCTCCTAGCTCGAGAGGAGGGATCCTTTCCCTGCGTGGTCGGCAAAGAATTCCTGGCGTTCCGGTCGCAACTCAATAGGAGGGGCTCTCCACAGGAAAGGCGAGAGGAACTCCAGGGTCGTGCCACCATTCGAGAGTCCCCAGATGTCTCAGTCCATTCCAGAAAAACCTGTTTTCCCTGCACTGCCTCGACTTTCAAGCCGAGGATCGACTCACACCACGGTGGCACGGGGGACAGCCCTGTGGGAAAGCTCGTGGGAAAGACTCGTTTGAAAGCCTCGAGGAGCCCTGATGCTTGATCCACGCGAAGGAAAGCGTGACACTGCTGCTTCAGCTCGGGAGGAAAGCCCACGTGCATTCCCC
>NW_017207664.1:0-4305 GCF_001704415.2 Capra hircus | reverse complement strand
GGCCAAGCAACCGCTGGAGGAGCCCTGCAGTTGCCCTTCCCTTCCCTCTGACAGAATTCTCACTGCTGGAGCCCTTGGCAGTGTGCAACCCACCAGCCCCTAAGCTCTCCTTAAGGAGGACTGGGACCTAAGTGCAAAGGCAAGGCAGGATTGGAGCTGAGGCAAGAAAGGCGCCAGTGGCGACTCCCAGGCTCCTGCTGCCTGCTCCTTCCTGGAGAGGCAGCCTAAAAGCAAGGCAAGTCTGGGCAAGGCTAGCCCCCGGCAGAGCAGCCTCGCGCCAGGAACTCTGCCAGATCGGGGCTCTGAGCAGAGCTAGAGCTCTGCCGTACTGGAGGCGCACTTAGCTCCGTGCAAGCAGGGCTTTCAACTTGACGGGGCTGGGCTGCCTCCTCTTCCCCCGAGGAGGCTCGCTTCCCTGCTGGCTGTGCACTCGCCTATCAGGCGGGGCGCAGGGCTCCTCCAGCAGGTCTTGCCTCAGGGGCTGCTTCCCCTGAGTTGGGGCTGTGGGCAGGAACCCAGACACGCAGGATCAGGCCCCAAACACCTGCACATGTCTCTGCTGGGGAGGAGAGTGCTAGGGAACCTACGTCTGTCATACACTTTCTGGGCACCCAAGGAATCAGCCTCCGTGTGTGCGGGGCTGAAAACCCCAGCCAGGGGCCTGGGAGCCTGGTGCTCTCGGTGCGGCGCTGATTCTAGGCGGCCTAGAAACCGCTGGAGGAGCCCTGCAGTTGCCCTTCCCTTCCCTCTGACAGAGCTCTCACTGCTGAAGCCCTTGGCAGTGTGCAACCCACCACCCCCTAAGCCCTCCCCAACGACGCCTGGCACCTATGTGCAAAGGCAAGGCAGGATTGGAGCTGAGGCAAGGAAGGCACCAGTGGCGTCTCCCAGGCTCGCTCAGACAGCTCCTTCCTGGGGAGGGAGCCTAAAAGCAAGGCAAGTCTGGGCAAGGCGAGCCCCCGGCCGAGCAGCCTCGCGCCAGAAACTCTGCCAGATCGGGGCTCTGAGCAGAGCTAGAGCTCTGCCGTACTGGAGGCCACTTAGCTCCGTGCAAGCAGGGCTTTCCTCTTGACTGGGCTCGGCTGCCTCCTCTTCTCCCGAGGAGGCTCGCTACACTGCTGGCTGTGCTCTCGCCTATCAGGCGGGCGCGCAGGGCTCCTCCAGCAGGTCTTGCCTCAGGGGCTGCTTCCCCTGAGTTGAGGCTGTGGGCGGGAACCCAGACACGCAGGATAAGGCCCCAACCACCTGCACATGTCTCTGCTGGGGAGGAGAGTGCTAGGGAACCTACGTCTCTCACACACTTTCTAGGCACCCACGGAGTCAGCCTCTGGGAGTGTGGGGATGCAAAACCCAGCCAGGGGCCCTTGGAACCTGGTGCTCTCCGTGCGGAGCTTTGTCTGGGCGGCCAAGGAACCGCTGAAGGAGCCCTGCTGTTGCCCTTCGCTTCCCTCTGACAGAGCTTTCACTGCTGGAGCCCTTGGCAGTGTGCAACCCACCAGCCCCTAAGCCCTCCTCAAGGACGCTTGGGACCTAAGTGCAAAGGCAAGGCAGGGGTAGAGCTGAAGCCAGGAAGGCGCCAGTGGCGTTTCCGAGCCTCACACAGCCTGCTCCTTCCTGGGGAGGAGCCTTAAAGCAAGGCAAGTCTGCGCAAGGCTCGCCTATGGCAGAGCATCTTGGTGCCAGGAACTCTGCCAGATCGGGCCTCTGAACAGAGCTAGAGATCTGCCGTACTGGAGTCGCACTTAGCTTCGTGTAAGCAGGGATTTCAGCTTGACGGGGACTTGCTGCCTCCTCTTCCCCCGAGGAGGCTCGCTTCCCTGCTGGCTGTGCACTCGCCTATCAGGCGGGGGCGCAGGGCTCCTCCAGCAGGTCTTGCCTCAGGGGCTGCTTCCCCTGAGTTGGGCTGTGGGCAGGAACCCAGACACGCAGGATCAGGCCCCAAACACCTGCACATGTCTCTGCTGGGGAGGAGAGTGCTAGGGAACCTACGTCTGTCATACACTTTCTGGGCACCCAAGGAATCAGCCTCCGTGTGTGCGGGGCTGAAAACCCCAGCCAGGGGACCTGGGAGCCTGGTGCTCTCCGTGTGGCGCTGAATCTGGGCGGCCAAGCAACCGCTGGAGGAGCCCTGCAGTTGCCCTTCCCTTCCCTCTGACAGAATTCTCACTGCTGGAGCCCTTGGCAGTGTGCAACCCACCAGCCCCTAAGCTCTCCTTAAGGAGGACTGGGACCTAAGTGCAAAGGCAAGGCAGGATTGGAGCTGAGGCAAGAAAGGCGCCAGTGGCGACTCCCAGGCTCCTGCTGCCTGCTCCTTCCTGGAGAGGCAGCCTAAAAGCAAGGCAAGTCTGGGCAAGGCTAGCCCCCGGCAGAGCAGCCTCGCGCCAGGAACTCTGCCAGATCGGGGCTCTGAGCAGAGCTAGAGCTCTGCCGTACTGGAGGCGCACTTAGCTCCGTGCAAGCAGGGCTTTCAACTTGACGGGGCTGGGCTGCCTCCTCTTCCCCCGAGGAGGCTCGCTTCCCTGCTGGCTGTGCACTCGCCTATCAGGCGGGGGCGCAGGGCTCCTCCAGCAGGTCTTGCCTCAGGGGCTGCTTCCCCTGAGTTGGGGCTGTGGGCAGGAACCCAGACACGCAGGATCAGGCCCCAAAACACCTGCACATGTCTCTGCTGGGGAGGAGAGTGCTAGGGAACCTACGTCTGTCATACACTTTCTGGGCACCCAAGGAATCAGCCTCCGTGTGTGCGGGGCTGAAAACCCCAGCCAGGGCCCTGGGAGCCTGGTGCTCTCGGTGCGGCGCTGATTCTAGGCGGCCTAGAAACCGCTGGAGGAGCCCTGCAGTTGCCCTTCCCTTCCCTCTGACAGAGCTCTCACTGCTGAAGCCCTTGGCAGTGTGCAACCCCACCACCCCTAAGCCCTCCCCAACGACGCCTGGCACCTATGTGCAAAGGCAAGGCAGGATTGGAGCTGAGGCAAGGAAGGCACCAGTGGCGTCTCCCAGGCTCGCTCAGACAGCTCCTTCCTGGGGAGGGAGCCTAAAAGCAAGGCAAGTCTGGGCAAGGCGAGCCCCGGCGAGCAGCCTCGCGCCAGAAACTCTGCCAGATCGGGGCTCTGAGCAGAGCTAGAGCTCTGCCGTACTGGAGGCGCACTTAGCTCCGTGCAAGCAGGGCTTTCCTCTTGACTGGGCTCGGCTGCCTCCTCTTCTCCCGAGGAGGCTCGCTACACTGCTGGCTGTGCTCTCGCCTATCAGGCGGGCGCGCAGGGCTCCTCCAGCAGGTCTTGCCTCAGGGCTGCTTCCCCTGAGTTGAGGCTGTGGGCGGGAACCCAGACACGCAGGATAAGGCCCCAACCACCTGCACATGTCTCTGCTGGGGAGGAGAGTGCTAGGGAACCTACGTCTCTCACACACTTTCTAGGCACCCACGGAGTCAGCCTCTGGGAGTGTGGGGATGCAAAACCCAGCCAGGGCCCTTGGAACCTGGTGCTCTCCGTGCGAGCTTTGTCTGGGCGGCCAAGGAACCGCTGAAGGAGCCCTGCTGTTGCCCTTCGCTTCCCTCTGACAGAGCTTTCACTGCTGGAGCCCTTGGCAGTGTGCAACCCACCAGCCCCTAAGCCCTCCTCAAGGACGCTTGGGACCTAAGTGCAAAGGCAAGGCAGGGTAGAGCTGAAGCCAGGAAGGCGCCAGTGGCGTTTCCGAGCCTCACACAGCCTGCTCCTTCCTGGGGAGGGAGCCTTAAAGCAAGGCAAGTCTGCGCAAGGCTCGCCTATGGCAGAGCATCTTGGTGCCAGGAACTCTGCCAGATCGGGCCTCTGAACAGAGCTAGAGATCTGCCGTACTGGAGTCGCACTTAGCTTCGTGTAAGCAGGGATTTCAGCTTGACGGGGACTTGCTGCCTCCTCTTCCCCCGAGGAGGCTCGCTTCCCTGCTGGCTGTGCACTCGCCTATCAGGCGGGGGCGCAGGGCTCCTCCAGCAGGTCTTGCCTCAGGGGCTGCTTCCCCTGAGTTGGGGCTGTGGCAGGAACCCAGACACGCAGGATCAGGCCCAAACACCTGCACATGTCTCTGCTGGGGAGGAGAGTGCTAGGGAACCTACGTCTGTCATACACTTTCTGGGCACCCAAGGAATCAGCCTCCGTGTGTGCGGGCTGAAAACCCAGCAGGGGCCCTGGAGCCTGGTGCTCTCCGTGTGGCGCTGAATCTGGGCGGACAAGCAACCGCGCTGGAGGAGCCCTGCAGTTGCCCTTCCCTTCCTCTGACAGAGTTCTCACTGCTGGAGCCCTTGGCAGTGTGCAACCCACAGCCCTAAGC
>NW_017207663.1:0-4306 GCF_001704415.2 Capra hircus | reverse complement strand
GGAAAATTGTCCCTGAAAAATGACCTCCAAGAAGCGCTTTTCCAGCAGGCTGGGATGCAGAGTTCACAGGATGCGGGGGAAAGTGATCGTCCTTCAGGAAGAAAGCAGGCACCCAGTGTGTGTGTTTGCAAGCCTGTATTTTGGAAGAAACTGGTTAGCTTCTTCAAGGGGAGACCTCCAGGTCTGCTCAGAGGACCGAAATTCCAGAGGCAGCACCATGCATCTCCCCTGTCCTTTCTGAGCCTTGGAAAGACATTCCTAGCTTATAGCGTATTTGCTCATGAAGAAGCAGGATGCAGGAATGTGTCAGACATGACTGGGTGCCTTCCTGGGTTCAGCTCCGTGAGGGGCCTTTCCACTCAAATTGGTCCCATGCCTCCTTGGGGAGGAAGTGGGCCCGCTTGCCTCCAAATTGCCCAAAGGCTGGAACAAAGCTAGTTCTATCAGAGGTAAGAAAAGAGCAATTGGATGGATGTGGAAGCTGTTTGCTGGGCCGCACTGCTTCAGGCCCCCACCCCCTGCCCCCGAGAGAAACAGCGCCCTGTGGCCCCTAGGTCCTGGATGCAGTTTCACACATAGAATGTGTCCCCATAGGAGCCCAAGAATTTTCCTGACAGACCTAGGCTCACTAGAGCTCTCCTACAGAGCAAAGGGGATGGGACAGATGTGTGGCTGTGGCTCTGCCTTTCCCTGGGAGTGTGGAGCCGCCTATGGCCCCGGGCTCCAGGGAAATTGCCCCTGAATAATGACCTCCAAGAAAGCGCTTTTTCAACTGGCTGAGACGTGGAGTTCTCAGGATGCAGGGAAAGCGAGTGTCCTTCGGGGAAGCAAAGGCAGTCACCTGTTATCATTTACTTACTAGAATAGTAGGTACCTTCTCCGGTTGGGCAGAGGCCTTCCCTACCTGATCTGAAAAAGAAAACGAAGTAGCTCGCTGATTTGAGAAATAATTCCCAGACTTGGGTTTCCAACCAGTATAGAATCCGACAATGGCCCTGTCTTTGCAGCCGCGTTAATTAACAGGTATGTGAAGCTCTAAATATCAGTGGAAATTACATACAGCATATAGGCCCAGTGTTCTGGAATGGTGGAAAGAAACAACCAAACTCTTGAAGAGAGACACTTTCAAAATGGATCATAGAGACTGACTGTACATGGATGGGCTTGCTTCCGCAGACTTACTCATATTACGGGTAACTGCACGTTCCATAGTTGTTGTCCTTATGAATTTTCTATGGGAGACCCCCTCCCACAGTGAGGCAGGTGTTAGCAGATTTGCCACAAGTAAGGGGGTGGGATTCACAGCAGATGGAACAATTAGGTAAGGTAATAAATCAGGTAACTAAGTTGTATAAAAGAATATTCATTCCCCTTGAGGAACAGATTCATGAATTTGTGCTCAGTGATCAGGTGTGGCTCAATGACTGGAAAACACAATTCCTTGGCCTGACATCGCGAAAGGTCCTTATACTGTTGTTTTAGCCACAATTCTGAAAGAGATGGAATACCAGACCACCTAACCTGCCTCTGAGAAATCTGGATGAAGCGTCAGGAAGCAACAGTTAGAGTAGGACATGGAACAACAGACTGGTTCCAAAAAAGGAAAAGGAGTATGCAAAGGCTGTATATTGTCACCCTGTTATTTAACTTATATGCAGAGTACATCATGAAAAAATGCTGGGATGGAAGATACATGAGCTGGAATCAAGATTGCCGGTAGAAATATCAATAAACTTAGATATGCAGATGACACCACCATTATGGCTGAATGTGAAGAGGAACGGGTATGTCGGGGAACTTCTTGAGCTGCCAGCAAGGGTGTGAAGGACCCTTTGGAAGTTCCAGAGGTTAGGTGTGGTTAGTCTCGAGATGCCTCAGCGGAAATGGGCCTCATGTCGCCTGGAATGGAGAGGCTCCTGGATATTCCCGAGTTTCAGCAGGTGCTCTCGAGTTACGACGGGGACTTCAGGGACCCGCTCTGGCGGCCGCAGAAACGCCAGTCATCATGCGTGTTGCTAGGGGCCTCTCGTGATTCCTCTCCCGTCGATGCCGGGGCCTAAGACCTTGTGTGGAGTCGGGGCCGGAAGCTGAGGATTCCTCTCCAGTGCTGACATGGATTTTGTGGGTACTTCTCGAGTCTCCACAAGGAGTCAGGCCTCGTCTCGAGTGGGGCATGAGCGTGCCTTTCCTCCCATGCTGTAGCAGCAGTGTCACGCTTCCCATGCCTGGACCAAGGGATCTGTGGCTTTCCCTCGAGTCTTTCCCACTAGGCTTTCCCACAGGGCTGTCCCACGTGTGACGGTGTGTGAGTCGATCCTCGGCATGAAGGCCAAGGCAATGCAGGGAAAACAGGTTCCTGTGGAATGGACTGAGACATCTGGGTGAGTCTCGGAATGTGGCACGACCCTGCAGTTCCTCTCCCCTTACCTTTGGAGAGCGCCTCCTCTTGAGATGCGATGGAATGCCGGAATTCTTTCCCGACCAATCAGGGAAAGGATCGCTCATCTCGAGCTACGAGCCGGAAACGGAGCTCCTCTGGATGTGGCCCGGAACACTCGTGCTTCCTCTTGAGTGGAGACGGGTATGTCGGGGAACTTCTTGAGTTGCAGCATGACTGTGAAAGACTCTTTGGAAGTTCCAGAGGTCACGTGTGATTAAGAGACACCTCAGGGGAAACGGGCCTCATCTCGCCTGGAGGGAGAGAACCGCCTGGATTTTACGAGTTGCGGCAGGTGCTCTCGACTTACGACGGGGACCTCAGGGGACCCGCTCTGGTGACCCAGGAAAGGCCAGTCCCCATGCGAGTTGCTAGAGGGCCTTTCGCTATTCCACTCCCGTCGATGCCAGGGCCTAAGACCTTGTGTGGAGTCGGGGCCGGAATCTGAGGATTCCTCTCCAAGGCTGGCATGCATGTTGGGGTACTTCTGGAGTCTCCAAGGGGAGTCAGTCCTCGTCTCGAGTGGGGCATGCACGTGCGCTTTCCTCCCGTGCTGTAGCAGCAGTGTCACGCTTCCCTTCGCGTGGATCAAGGGACCTGTGGCTTTCCCTCAAGGCTTTCCACGAGACTTTCCCACAGGGCCCTCCCACGTGCCACCGTGGTGTGAGTCGATCCTGGCGTGAAAGTCGAAGCAGTGCAGGGAAAACAGGATCCTCTGGAATGGACTGAGATATCTGGGGACTCTTGGAATGGTGGCACGACCCATGAGTTCTTCTCGCCTTTCCTGTGCAGTGGGCCTCCTCTTGAGAAGCTTCGGAAACGTCGGGAATTCTATCCCGAGAAGCAGGGAAGGATCCCTCATCTTTAGCTTGGAGGCGGAAACGGAGCTCCTCTGGATGTGGCCGGGGACCCTCGTGCTTCCTCTGGAGTGGAGACGGGGTGTCGGGGAACTTCTTGAGTTGCAGCTAAGGTGTGAAGGAACCTTTGGAAGTTCCAGAGGTTAGGTGTGATTAGCTCGAGACGCCTCAGCGGAAATGGCCTCATCTCGCCTGGAGGGGAGAACCTCCTGGATTTTCTCGAGTGTGGCAGGTGCTCTAGAATTACGACGGGGACCTCAGGGACCTCTCCGGTGTCCTGACGAAAGGCCAGTCCATGCGAGTTGTTCGATGGCCTCTCGGGATTCCTTTCCGTTGATGCCGGGGGTCTGAGACCTTGTACGGAGTCGGTCCGGAACCTGAGGATTCCTCTCCAGTGCTGACATGGATCTTGGGGTACTACTGGAGTCTCCCGAGGGAGTCAGTCCTCGTCTCGAGTGGGGCATGCACGTGCGCTTTCCTCCCGAGCTGTAGCAGCAGTGTCACGCTTCCCTTCGCGTGAATCAAGGGATCTGTGGCTTTCCCTCAAGGCTTTCCCACGAGGCTTTCCCACAGGGCTGTCCCACGTACCACCGTGGTGTGAGTTGATCCTCGGCTTGAAAGTCGAGGCAGTGCAGGAAAACAGGATTTCCTGGAATTGACTGAGACATCTGGGGGACTCTGGGAATGGTGGCATGACAGGGAGTTCTCTCCCCTTTCCTGTGGAGAGTGACTCCGAGAATTCTTTCGCGATCACGCTGGGAAAGGATCCCTCCTCTCAGCTATGAGACGGAAACGGGCTCCTCTGGATGTGGCGGGACTCTCGTGCCTCCTCTCGAGTGGAGACGGGTATGTCGGGGAACTTCTTGAGTTGCAGCAAGGGTGTGAAAGACCTTTGGAATTTCCAGAGGTTAGGTGTGATTAGCCTCGAGACGCCCCAGCGGAAATGGGCCCATCTCTCCTGGAAGGGACAACCACCTGGATTTTCTCAAGTTGCGGCAGGTGCTCTCGACCT
>NW_017207662.1:0-4306 GCF_001704415.2 Capra hircus | reverse complement strand
CGAGTGGAGTCGGGTATGTCAGGAACTTCCTGAGTTGCATCAAGGGTGTGAAGGACCCTTTGTAAGTTCCAGAGGTAAGGTGTGATTAGCCTCGAGACGCCTCAGCAGAAATGGGCCTCAAGTAGCCTGGAGGGGAGAACCTCCTGGATTTTCTCGAGTTTCAGCAGGTGCACTCGACTTACGACGGGCACCTCAGGGACCGGCTCTGGTGGCCTCAGGAAAGGCCAGTCCCATGCGAGTTGCTCGGGGACCTCTCGGATTCCTCTCCCGTCGATGCCGGGCCTAAGATATTGTGTGGAGTGGGTGCCGGAACTGAGGATTCCTCTCCAGTGCTTACGTGGATCTTGGGGTACTTCTGGAGTCTCCCAGGGGAGTCAGTCCTCGTCTCGAGTGTGAACATGCACTTGCGCTCTCCCTCTCGAGCTGTAGCAGCAGTGTCGCGCTTCCATTCCCGTGGATCGAGGGATCTGTGGCTTTCCCTCGAGGTTTCCCACGAGGCTTTCCCGAGGCTTTCCCACAGGGCTGTCCCACGTGCCACCGTGGTGTGAGTCAATCCTCGTCTTGAAAAGTGGATGCAGTGCAGGGAAAACAGGTTTCCCTGTAATGGACTAAGACATCTGGGGGACTCTGGGAACGGTGGCACGACCCTGGAGTTCCTCTCGCCTTTCCTGTGGAGAGCGCCTGCTCTTGAGATGCGACGGGAACGCCGGGAATTATTTCCGGAGCAAGCAGGGAAAGGATCCCTCTTCTCGCGAGCTAGGAGGCGGAAACGGCTCCTCTGGATGTAGGCGGGACTCTCGTGCTTCGTCTCGAGTGGAGACGGGTATGTCGGGGAACTTCTTGAGTTTCAGCAAAGGGTGTGAAGGACCCGTTGGAAGTTCCAAAGTTTAGGTGTGATTAGCCTCGAGACGCCTTCCTCTGCAGAAAATGGGCCTCATCTCGCCTGGAGGGGAGAACCTCCTTGATTTTCCGAGTTGCGGCAGGTGCTCTCGACTTATGACGGCCTAGGGACCCGCTCTGGTGGCCTCCGGAAAGGAGAGTCCCCATGCGAGTTGCCTCGGTGGCCTCTCGGGATTCCTCTCCCGTCGATGCCGGGGCCTAAGACTTGTGTGGAGTCAGTGCCGGAACCTGAGGATTCCTCTACAGTGCTGACATGGATCTTGGGGTACTTCTGGAGTCTCCCCAGGGGAGTCATTCCTCGTCTCGAGTGGGGGCATGCACGTGCGCTTTCCTCTCGTGCTGTAGCAGCAGTGTCGCGCTTCCATTCGCGTGGATCAAGGGATCTGTGGGCTTTCCCTCGAGGCTTTCCCAAGAAGCTTTCCCACGGGCTTTCCCAGAGGCTTTCCCACAGGGCTGTCCCACGTGCCACCGTGGTGTGAGTCGATCCTCGCTTGAAAGTCAAGGCAGTGCAGGGAAAACAGGTTTTCCCTGGAATGGACTGAGACATCTGGGGACTCTGGGAATGTGGCACGACCCTGGAGTTCCTAACGCCTTTCCTGTGGAGAGCGCCTCCACGTGAGATGCGACGGGAACGCCGGGAATTCTTTCCCGACCACGCAGGGAAAGGATCCCTCCTCTCGATCTAGGAGGCGGAAACGGGGCTCCTGTCGATGTGGGCGGGACTCTCGTGCTTCCTCTCGAGTGGAGACGGGTATGTCGGGGAACTTCTTGAGTTGCAGCAAGGGTGTGAAGGACCCTTTGGAAGTTCCAGAGTTTAGGTGTGATTAGCCTCGAGACCCCTCAGTGAAATGGGCCTCATCTCGCCTGGAGGGGAGAACCTCCTGTTTTTTTCTCGAGTTGCGGCAGGTGCTCTCGACTTACGACGGGGACCTCAGGGACCCGCTCTGGTGGCCTCAGGAAAGGCCAGTCCCCATGCGAGTTGCTCGGGGCCTCTCGGGATTCCTCTCCCGTCGATGCTGGGCCTAAGACCTTGTGTGGAGTCAGTGCTGGAACCTGAGGATTCCTCTCCAGTGCTGACATGGATCTTGGGGTACTTCTGGAGTCTCCCCAGGGGAGTCAGTCCTCGTCTCGAGTGGGGGCATGCACGTGCGCTTTCCTCCCGAGCTGTAGCAGCAGTGTCACGCTTCCCTTCGCGTGGACCAAGGAATCAGGAGCTTTCCCTCGAGGCTTTCCAACGAGGCTTTCCCACGAGGCTTTCCCACAGGGCTGTCCCACGTGCCACCGTGGTGTGAGTCGATCCTCGGCTTGAAAGTTGAGGCAGTGCAGGGAAACAGGTTTCCCTGGAATGGACTGAGACATCTGGGGGACTCTGGGAATGGTGGCACGACCCTGGAGTTCCTCTCGCCTTTCCTGTAGAGAGTGCCTCCTCTTGAGATGGGACGGAACGCCGGGAATTCTTTCCCGACCACGCAGGGAAAGAATCCCACCCTCTCGAGCTAGCAGGCGGAAACGGGCTCCCTCTGGAGGTGGGCGGGACTCTCGTGCTTCCTCTCGAGTGGAGACGGGTATGTCGGGGAACTTCTTGAGTTGCAGCAAGGGTGTGAAGAACCCTTTGGAAGTTCCAGAGGTTAGGTGAATAGCCTCGAGACGCCTCAGCGAAAATGGGCCTCATCTCGCCTGGAGGGGAGAACCTCCTGCATTTTCTCGAGTTGCGGCAGGTGCTCTCGACTTACGACGGGGACCTCAGGGACCCGCTCTGGTGGCCTCAGGAAAGGCCAGTCCCCATGCGAGTTGCTCTGGGCCTCTCGGGATTCTCTCCCGTTAATGCTGGGGCCTAAGACCTTGTGTGGTGTAAGTGCCGGAACCTGAGGATTCCTCTCCAGTGATGACATGGATCTTGGTGTACTTCTGGAGTCTCCCAAGGGGAGTCAGTCCTCGTCTCGAGTAGGGGCATGCACGTGCGCTTTCCTTCCGAGCTGTAGCAGCAAGAGTCACGCTTCCCTTCGCGTGGATCAAGTCATCAGGGGCTTTTCCTCGAGGCTTTCCGACGGCTTTCCCACGGGCTTTCACACAGGGCTGTCCCACGTGCCACCGTTGTGTGAGCGATCCTCGGCTTGAAAGTCGAGGCAGTACAGGCAAAACAGGTTTCCCTGGAATGGACTGATACATCTGGGGGACTCTGGAATGGTGGCACGACCCTGGAGTTCCTCTCGCCTTTCCTGTGGAGAGCGCCTCCTCTTGAGATGCGACGGGAACGCGCGGGAATTCTTTCCCGACCACGCGCAGGGAAAGGATCCCTCCTCTCGAGCTAGGAGGCGGAAACGGGGCTCCTCTGGATGTGGGTGGGACTCTCGTGCTTCCTCTCGGGTGGAGACTGGTATGTCGGGATCTTCTTGAGTTGCAGCAAGGGTGTGAAGGACCCTTTGGAAGTTCGCAGAGGTTAGGTGTGATTAGCCTCCAGACACCTCAGCGGAAATGGGCCTCATCTCGCCTGGTGGGTAGAACCTCCTGGATTTTCTCGTGTTGGCGGCAGGTGCTCTTGAACTTACGACGGGGACCTCTCAGGGACCGCTCTGGTGGCCTCAGGAAAGGCCAGTCGCCCATGCGAGTTGCTAGGGGGCCTCTCGGGATTCGCTCTCCTGCCGATGCCGATGCCTAAGACCTTGTGTGGAGTCGGTGCCGGAACCTGAGGATTCCTCTCCAGTGCTGACATGGACCTTGGGGTATTTCTGGAGTCTCCTCAGGGGAGTCAGTCCTTGTCTCGAGTGGGGGCATGCACGTGCGCTTTCCTCCCGAGCTGTAGCAGCAGTGTCACGCTTCCCTTCCCGTGTATCCTAGAAATCAGTGGCTTTCCACGAGGCTTCCCACGACGCTTTCCCACAGTGATGTCCGCACGTGCCACCGTGGTGTCAGTCGATCCTCGCTTGAAAGTTGAGGCAGTGCCGGGAAAACAGGCTTCCGTGGAATGGACTGAGACATCTGGGGGATCCTGGGAAAGGTGGACCACACTGGAGTTCCTCTCGCCTTTCCTGTGGAGAGCGCCCCTCTTGAGATGTAACGGGAACGCCGGGAATTCTTTCACGGGACCACGCAGGGAAAGGATCCCTCCTATCGAGCTATGAGGCGGAAACGGGGCTCCTCTGGATGTGGGCGGGACTCTCGTGCTTCCTCTCGAGTGGAAACGGGTATGTCGGGGAACTTTCTTGAGTTGCAGAAAGGGTGTGAAGGACCCTTTGGAACTTCCAGAGGTTAGGTGTGATTAGCCTCGAGACGTCTCAGCAGAAATGGGCCTCATCTCGCCTGGAAGGGAGAACCTCCTGGATTTTCTCGAGTTGCGGCAGGTGCTCTCAATTACGACGGGGTCCTCAGGGACCCGCTCTGGTGGCCTCAGGAAAGGCCAGTCCCC
>NW_017207661.1:0-4307 GCF_001704415.2 Capra hircus | reverse complement strand
CACTCGAGAGGAAGCACGAGAGTCCCGCCACATCCAGAGGAGCCCCTTTTCGGCCTCCTAGCTCGAGAGGAGTATCATTCCCTCATGGTCGGGAAAGAATTCCGGCGTTCCGTCGCATCTCAAGCAGGAGGCGCTCTCCAGAGGAAAGGCGAGAGGAACTCCAGGGTCGTGCCACCATTCCAGAGTCCCCCAGATATCTTAGTCCATTCCAGGGAATCCTGTTTTCCCTGCACTGCCTAAATTTCAAGCCGGATCGACTCACACCAAGGCGGCATGAGGTACAGCCCTGTGGGAAAGCCTCGTGGGAAAGCCTCGTGGGAAAGCCTCAAGGGAAAGCCACAGATCCCTTGATCCCCGTGAAGGGAAGCGTGACACTGCCTGCTAAAGATCGGGAGGGAAGCGCACGTGCATGCCCGCAATCGAGACGACGAGTGACTCCCTGGGGAGACTCCAGAAGTATCCCTAGATCCATGTCAGCAATCGAGAGAAAACCTCAGGTTCCGGCACTGACTCCACACAAGGACTTAGGCCCCAGCATCGACGGGAGAGGAATCCCGAGAGGCCCCCGAGCAACTCGCATGGGGACTGGCCTTTCCTGAGGCACCAGAGCGGGTCCCTGAGGTCCCCGTCGTAAGTCGAGAACACCTGCCCAACTCGAGAAAATCCAGCAGTTTCTCCCCTCAGGCGAGATGAGGTCCATTTCCGCTGAGGCGTCTCGAGGCTAATCTCACCTAACCTCTGGAACTTCCAAAGGGTCATTCACACCCTTGCTGCAACTCAAGAAGTTCCGCGACATACCCGTCTCCAATTGAGAGAAGCACGAGAGTCCCGCTCACATCCAGAGGAGCCCGTTTCCGCCTCCTAGCTCGAGAGGAGGGATCCTTTCCCTCTTGGACCGGAAAGAATACCGGCGTTCCCGTCGCATCTCAAGAGGAGGCACTCTCCATAGGAAAGGCTAGAGGAACTCCAGGGTCGTGCCACCATTACCAGAGTCCTCCAGATGTCTCAGTCCATTCCCGGGAAACCTTTTTTCCTGTACTACCTCGACTTTCAAGCGAGGATCGACTCACACCACGGTGGCACGTGGGAAAGGCCTCCTGGAAAGCCTCGTGGGAAAACCTCGGAAGGGAAAGCCACAGATGCCTTTGATCCACGCGAAGGGAATCGTGACACTGCTGCTACAGCTCGGGAGGAAAGTGCACGTGCATGCCTCCCCCTCGAGACGAGCACTGACTCCCCTGGGGAGACTCCGGAAATACCCCAAGATCCATGTCAGGCCTGGAGAGGTATCCTCAGTTTCCGGCACCGACTCCACAAAGGACTTAGGCCCCGGCATCTACGGAAGTGGAATCCGAGAGTCCCCTGAGCAACTCGCAAGGGGACTGGCCTTACCTGAGGCCATCAGAGCGGGTCCCTGAGGTCCCCGGTCGTAAGTCGAGAGCACCAGCCGCAACTCGAGAAAATCCAGGGAGGTTTTCCCCTACAGGCGAGATGAGGCACATTTCCGCTGAGGCGTGTCAGGCTAATCACAGTTAACCTCTGGAACTTCCAAAGGGTCATTCACACCCTTGCTGCAACTCAAGAAGTTCCCCGACATACTCGTCTCCACTTGAGAGGCAAGCACGAGAGTTCCGCTCACATCCAGAGGAGCCCCGTTTCACGTCTCACTAGCTCGAGAGGAGGCATCCTTTCCCTGCGTGGTGGGGAAATAATTCCCCGCGGTCCCCTCGCATCTCAAGAGGAGGCGCTCTCCACAGGAAAGGCGAGAGGAACTCCAGGGTCGTGCCACCATTCCCTGAGTCCCCCAGATGTCTCAGTCCATTCCAGGGAAACCTGTTTTCCCTGCACTGCCTCGACTTTCAAGCCGAGCATCGACTCACACCACGGTGGCACGTGGGACAGCCCTTTGGGAAAGCCTCTTGGGAAAGCCTCGTGGGAAAGCCTCAGAGATCCCTTGATCCACCCGAAGGAAAGCGTGACACTGCTCTACAGCTCGGGAAGAAAGCGCACGTGCATGACCTCACTCCGAGTCGACGACTGACTCCCCTGCGGAGACTCCAGAAGTACCCCAAAATCCATGTCAGCACTGGAGACGAATCCTCAGGTTTCGGCACCGGACTCCACACAAGGTCTTAGGCCCCGGCATCGACGGGAGAGGAATCCCGAAAGGCCCCTGGGCAACGCGCATGGTGAACTGGCCTTTCCTGAGTCCACCAGAGAGGGTCCCTGAGGTCCCCGTTGTAAGTCGAGAGCACCTGCCGCAACTCGAGAAAAATCCAGGAGGTTCTCCCCTCCAGGCAAGATTAGGCGCATTTCCGCTGAGGCGTCTGGAGTGTAATCACACCTAACCTCTGGAACTTCCAAAGGGTCCTTCACACCCTTGCTGCAACTCAAGAAGTTCCCCGACATATCCCGTCTCCACTCGAGAGGAAGCATGAGAGTCCCGCCACATCCAGAGGAGCCCCGTTTCCGCCTCCTAGCTCGGAGAGGAGGGATCCTTTCCCTGCGTGGTCGGGAAAGAATTCCCGGCGTTCACCGTCGCATCTCAAGAGGAGGCGCTCTCACACCAGGAAAGGCGAGAGGAACTCCAGGGTCGTGCCACCATTCCCAGAGTCCCTCCAGATGTCTCCAGTCCATTCCAGGGAAACCTGTTTTCCCTGCCACTGCCTTGACTTTCAAGCCGAGGATCGACTCACACCACGGTGGCACGTGGGACAGCCCTGTGGGAAAGCCTCGTGGGAAAGCCTCCGTGGGAAAGCCTCGAGGGAAAGCCACAGATCCCTTGATCCACGTGAAGGGAATCGTGACTACTGCTGCTACAGGCTAGAGAGGAAAGCGCACGTTCATGCCCCACTCGAGACGAGGACTGACTCCCCTGGGGAGACTCCAGAAGTACCCCAAATCCATGTCAGCACTGGAGAGGAATCCTCAGGTTCCGGCACCTGCTGGGAGCCAGTGTGAGGAATCCTGCCCGTGACAAGGTCATGAGGAAGGAAGCTGACATACGTAAGGCGTGCTCAGACTTCAGGGACCCCTCTGCAAATTCCTAAGCACGTACCCCAACAAAAATCTGCCGGCTTTTGTGCTCTGCTTTTCCACTCTTCTGACATTTTCTGGAAAAAGTTAATTCAGGGCTTTAGTCTTATGCATTTGAAAGAGTGTTTCAATCCAAAAAACCCTCCGATGACTTTCTAGCCTGCCTGCAGGACTCGTACAGCTGCGCATGTGATTGTTTGAGGCCTCCTGACCACAGGAGGCACAGGAAGCTTAAAACATCCTAGGAATGTAGGAGCTTCCGAGGAATCAAAATCTTTTAGAATAGGACTGATTAATGGTTTCATTTTTTGGGGTCAATGCTTGCTGCCAAATTTTCATATCCTTTATTTTTAGATATAGTTGGTATGTAGAAAAACAAGTAGTAGACCTGGTATTAGCAACATTAGATCTTTGAGTTAAGTACCTTCTTTGTTATATCCCACTGCACCTTTGTTCTATAGAGATGTAACTTTAATGCTTTAAGGAGATGCAGATTAAAAAAAAAAAAAAAACACTTCAGGGGAAACAAAAATTAACATTCATTAAGGAGAGAGCCAAAAGTGTTAACAAGCCTCTTGGCCAAAAGATAATGTAAATCACCTGAGACCTTTTGTATACAAAATGATATACGGAAAGAATCTGGGTTGTGAACGCTACATAATTTTGTGTTACCCATTGATCTCCCGTGTTTTATCAAAAGTATAAAAGGCCTTCTGAACAATAAAAGGATGGGGCCAGTTTCTCGAACTAGTCTCTCGGCCTGGTTTCTTGGGACTCTGTCTCCCCCATGTCTCTCTCTCTCTCTTCTTCTCTCCCCTTCCCTCTCTCTGCTCTTTACTTTAACTTCAGGCTGAATCTCCATCTGGGGGCGGAGGCTCGCCGGTCTACTTACTTGCCCCGGCTGTTAAGACCCGCACGAAAGGGAGCTTAAGGCGAGGGCACCCTTAGATATTCAAGCCGGCGCCGGTGGCCCAACGTAGATTGGTGCAAATTCCTTGTCTGGAATTTTATTGGCCTTCCGCGTAAACCAAGCTATTCAGCCCTCTTCCTCCACTTAATCTTCTTACTACACTATATTTTCTTAATCTAATCTTACATTAATAAACAAACAAGTCTTTCCACGCCAACGCCGTCCACCCTTCGAATTCCCTGGATCCACCGGGGCTGGACCCCGGCAAGTGGTGCCCGAACAGGCTATTCGAAGGTAGGTTCCTCGGAAGAAAAAGCTCCCGGAGCACTCTCTGTTGCTCCCCCCGGAGCACCTCTGTGCT
>NW_017207660.1:0-4308 GCF_001704415.2 Capra hircus | reverse complement strand
GAGGGAAAGCCACAGATCCCTTGATCCACGCCCAGGGGAAGCGGCGAAACTGCTGCTACAGCTCGGGGAGGAAAGCGCACGTGCATGCCCCCACTCGAGACAAGGACTGACTCCCTGGGGAACTGCAGAAGTACCCCAAGATCCATGTCAGCACTGGAGAGGAATCCTCAGGTTTCGGTACCCACCGACTCCACACAAGGTCTAGGCCCTGGCATCGAAGGGAGAGGAATCCCAATAGGCCCGCCGAGCAACTCGCATGGGGACTGGCCTTTCCTGAGGCCACCAGAGCGGGTCCCGGATGTCCCCAAGGTAAGTCGAGAGCACCTGCTGCAACTCGACAAAATCCAGGAGGTTTCTCCTCTCCAGGAGAGACGAGGCCCATTTCCGCTCCGCCGTCTCGAGGCTAATCACACCTAACCTCTGGAAATTCCAAAGGGTCCTTTACCCCCTTGCTGCAACTCAAGAATTTCCCCGACATACCCGTCTCCACTCAAGGGGAAGCACGAGAGTCCCGCCACATCCAGAGGAGCCCCGATTCCGCCTCCTAGCTCGAGAGGAAGGGACCATTCCCTGCGTGGTCTTGAAAGAATTCCCGGCATTCCAGTCGCATCTCAGGAGGATGCTCTCTCCACATGAAAGGCGAGAGGAACTCCAGGTTCATGTCACCATTCCCAGAGACCCCCAGATATCTCAGTCCATTCCAGGGAAACATGTTCCCCTGAACTGCCTCGAATTTCAAGCCGAGGATCGACTCACACCACGGTGGCACGTGGGACAGACCCTTGGAAAGCCTCGTGGGAAAGCCTAGTGGGAAAGCCTCGAGGGAAAGCCACAGGTCCCTTGATCCACTCGACGGGAAGCGTGACACTGCTGCTACAGCTCGGGAGGGAATCGAACTGCATGCCGCCACTCGAGACGAGGACTGACTCCCTGGGGAGACTCCAGAAGTACCCCAAGATCCATGTCAGCTTGGAGAGGAATGCTCAGGTACCGGCACCAACTCGTCACGAGGTCTTAGGCCCGCATCGACGGGAGAGGAATCCCGAGAGGCCCCGAGCAACTCGCATGGGGACTGGCCTTTCCTGAGGCCACCAGAGCGGGACCCTGTGGTCCCCGTCGAAAGTCGAGAGCACTTTCTGCAACTCGAGAAAATCCAGGAGGTTCTCCCCTCCAGGTGAGATGAGGCCCATTTCCGCTGAGGCGTTTCGAGGCTAATCACGTCTATCTTCTGGAACTTCCAAAGGGTCCTTCACACCCTTGCGGCAACTCAATAAGTTCCCTGACATACCCGTCTCCACTCGAGAGGAAGCACGAGAATCCTGCCACATCCAGAGGAGCCCCGATTCCGCCTCAAAGCTCGAGAGAAGGGATCTTTTCCCTGCGTGTGCGGGAAAGAATTCCCGGCATTCCTGTCACATCTGAAGTGAAGGCACTCTCCACAGGAAAGGCGAGAGGAACTCCAGGGTCGTGCCACCATTCCCAGATTCCCCCGGATGTCTCAGTCCATTCCAGGGAAAACTGTTTTCCTTGCACTGCCTCGACTTTCAAGCCGAGGATCGACTCACACCACGGTGGCACTTGGGACAGTCCTGTGGGAAAGCCTCCTGGGAATGCCTCCTGGAAAAGCCTAGAGGGAAAGCCACTGATCCCTCGATCCACTCGAAGGGAAGCGCGACATTGCTGCTACAGCTAGGGAGGAAAGCGCACGTGCATGCCCCCACTCGAGACAAGAACTGACTGCCCTGCGGAGACTCCAAAGTACCCCAAGATCCATGTCAGCAATGGAGAGGAAACCTCAGGTTCCAGAACCAACTCCACACAAGGTCTTACGCCCCGGCATCAACGGGAGAGGAATCCCGAGAGGCCGCGCGAGCAACTCCCATGGGGACTGGCCATTCCTGAGGCCACCAGAGCGGGACCCTGAGGTCCCTATCGAAAGGCGAGAGCACCTGCTGCAACTCGAGAAAATCCAGGAGGTTCTCCCCTCCAGGCGAGATTAGGCCCATTTCCGCTGAGGCGTCTCGAGGCTAATCACACCTAACCTCTGGAACTTCCAAAGGGTCCTTCACACCCTTGCTTCAATTCAAGAAGTTCCCCGACATACCCGTCTCCACTCGAGAGGAATCACGGGAGTCCCGCCCAAATCCAGAGGAGCCACGTTTCCACCTAATGGATCGAGAGGAGGGATCCTTTCCCTGAGTGTTCGGGAAAGAATTCCCCGCGTTCCCGTCGCATCTCAAGAGGAGGTGCTCTCCACAGGAAAGGCGAGAGGAACTCCAGGGTCGTGCCACCATTCCCAGAGTTCCCAAATGACTCAGTCCATTCCAGGGAAACCTGTTTTCCCTGCACTTCCTTGACTTTCAAGCCAAGGATCGACTCACACCACGGTGTCACGTGGGACAGCCCTGTGGGAAAGCCTCGTGGGAAAGCCTCGTGGGAAAGCCTCGAGGGAAAGCACAGTTCCCTTGATCCACGCGAAGGGAAGTGCGACACTGCTGCTACAGCTCGGGAGGAAAGCGCACGTGCATGCCCCCACTCGAGACGAGGACTGACTCCCCTGAGGAGACTCCAGAAGTACCCCAAAATCCATGTCAGCACTGGAGAGGAATGCTCAGGTTCCGGCACCGACTCTACACAAGATCTTAGGCCCGGCATCCACGGGAGAGGAATCCTGAGAGGCCCCCGAGCAACTCGCATGGGGACTGGCCTTTCCTGAGGCCACCAGAGCGGGTCCTGAGGTCCCCGTCGTAAGTCGAGAGCACCTGCCGCAACTCGAGAAAATCCAGGAGGTTCTCCCCTCCAGGCGAGATGAGGCCCATTTCCGCTGAGGCGTCTCGAGCTAATCACACCTAACCTCTGGAACTTCCAAAGGGTTCTTCACACCCTTGCTACAACTCAAGAAGTTCCGCGACATACCCGTCTCCACCCGAGTGGAAGCACGAGAGTTACGCGCCACACATCCAGAGGAGCCTCGTTTCCGCCTCCTAGCTCGAGAGGAGGGATCCTTTCCCTTCGTGGTGGGAAAGAATTCCCGTCGTTCCTGTCGCATCAAGAGGTGGCGCTTTCCTCAGGAAAGGCGAGAGGAACTCCAGGGTCGTGCCACCATTCCCAGAGTCCCCCAGATGTCTCAGTCCTTTCCAGGGAAACCTTTTTTCCCTGCACTGCCTCGACTTTCAAGCCGAGGATCGACTCACACCACGGTGGCACGTGGGACAGCCCTGTGGGAAAGCCTCGTGGGAAAGCCTCGGAGGGAAAGTCAGAAATCCCTTGATCTACGCGAGGGAAGCATGACACTGCTGCTACAGCTCGAGAAGAAAGCGCATGTGAAGGCGCACACTAGAGACTAGGACTGACTCCCCTGGGGAGACTCCAGAAGTACCCCAAGATCCATGTCAGCACTGGAGAGGAATCCTTAGGTTCCGGCACCGACTCCACACAAGGTCTTAAGCCCCGGCATCGAAGGGAGAGGAATCCCGAGAGCCCCGAGCAACTCGCATGGGGACTGGCCTTTCCTGAGGCCACCAGAGCGGGTCCCTGATGTCCCCCGTCGTAAGTCAAGAGCACCTGCCGTAAGTCGACACAATTCAGGAGGTTCTCCCCTCCAGGGGAGATGAGGCCCTTTTCCCCTGAGGGGTCTCGAGTCTAATCACACTGAACCTTGGAACTTCCAAAGGGTCCTTCACACCCTTGCTGCAACTCAAGAAGTTCCCCACATACACGTCTCCATTCGAGAGGAAGCTCGAGAGTCCCGCCCACATCCAGAGGAGTCCCGTTTCCGCCTCCTAGCTCGAGAGGAGGGATCCTTTCCCTGCGTGGTGGGGAAAGAATTCCTCGTGTTCCTGTCGCATCTCAAGAGGAGGCGCTCTTCTCAGGAAAGGCGAGAGGAACTCCAGGGTCGTGCCACCATTCCAAGAGTCCCCCAGATGTCTCAGTCCATTCCAGGGAATCCTGTTTTTTTTTACACTGCCTCGACTTTCAAGCCGAGGATCGACTCACACCACGGTGGCACGTGGGACAGCCCTGTGGGAAAGACTTGTGGGAAAAGCCTCGAGGAAAGCCCCTGATCCCTTGATCCACGCGAAGGGAAGCGTGACACTGCTGCTACAGCTCGGGAGAAAGCGCACATGCATGACCCACTGGAGACGAGGACTGACTCCCCTGGGGAGACTCCAGAAGTTCCCAAAGATCCATGTCAGCACTGGAGAGGAATCCTCAGGCTCCGGCACCGACTCCACACAAGGCCTTAGCACCGGCATCGACGGGAGAGGAATCCCGAGAGGCCCCCGAAGCAAACTCGCATGGCGACTG
>NW_017207659.1:0-18153 GCF_001704415.2 Capra hircus | reverse complement strand
AATCCCGGGAAGCGATCCCTCGTGAAGGCTTGCACAAGGATGCTTGTTTGGGAAGGAGAGATGACGGTCCTCTTTCTCCGGGCCTCTCGGCCGAGAGTCTCCTGCCAACGAGAGAACGCACGAGAGGAGAGGACGTTACGGCCCGTGGAACGGTCTCAGCACAGATACCCCAGACGGTGGGCAGGGGAGGGGGAGGCCCACACACCTGAACCACCACAGGTGGCTCTGCAGCCAGGGCAGGGCCCTAAGGAATACAGCCACAGATGGATCGGGTGCCGCACCCATCGTGGTGCGTGCGTGCGTGCGTGCGTGTCCCTGTGTGTCTCTTTCCTCCTCCGCCCTTGCCCGCCCAGTGCCCTGAGGCATGCCCCTCGCCCAAGGTTGCCTGGGCAGCCGGAGCCTAAAGTTCCCGACGGGGGCTGGGGAGGGGGGTGCCAAGGAAGGGGGACCCAGTGCTGCCCGCCCACGCCGACTGGGGCGGCGGCGCCCCGATCTGGGACACTGACGGGGGCGGCAGCAACCGATAGCCTGTTCCTCCTCTTCCCCGCCCGCCACCCACCTCACCCCACCCCCACCCCCCCCCCTTGGTTTTTCTGGTCCTCCCGTGGCCATCCACCGGCAGAGAGAATTCTCTGGCAAGGGGGGGGGGTTCGGGACCCCTCCTGGGGACTTGCTTTTGGGAGAACGTTGGCTAAGTTACCTGGAGAGGAAGACTGAGGTCGAGGGGGCGCGGGCGGTGGCGTGGGCGTGGACGTTGGCCCCTTCCCCTTCTCGGTGCACATATTCAGGCGGCGCGATCGCTCTGCTTTGACCGTCTTCTGCGTTGGTTTGGAACCAGACCTAGGGGCAAACAGAGAATTCCTTCTGAGGAGAGAGGCCGCCAGAGACTCGGATCGGCATGGAGAGCCTGAAAGGGGGGGGACGGGGGCCTACCTGAACTCTGCTTTCGGCAATGCCAAGCTCCCGGCCCAGCCGTTCTCTGGTCGCTATCCCAGGGTAGGGGTTCCGTTGAAAGAGCGCTTGCAGGGCGTCCTTCTGGCTCAGCCTCAGAACGAGCCGCCTCCTTCGAGATCCTGTGGCGACGGGCCCTGTGCAAGAAGAGCAGGGAGGGCAGAGTCTCAGAGCACACGGGGGAGGACTGGACGGCGGAGCCCAAGCGTGCTCCCCCTGTGCCTGAGCAAAGCCGGGAGCCCGGGGACGGGTGTGCATTTGGAAGTCACTTGGCGACACCCCAGACACCTGTGGTGGGGACATCCCCCACCCCACCCACCCCACGCCGGCACGCAAGGAACACCAGCAAGCAGAAAGGAAACCAGACCCGGCCCCAAAACAAAGGCGGCAAGAAATCCCACCCGCCCCGTGTTTCCACCCGTCTGGGGGGGATGCCGGGGAGACTCAATGGGGCTGCTCCCAGATTTCCCTCCATGACGATGCCAGTGGGAGGGAGCCTGGCTTCCCGGGGCTGACACGAGCAGAGGCCGTGTTTGCCATCACTAGGGGGAAGGGAACGGAAGGCAGAAGGCACTAGGCCCCTGTGCAGAGGAAGCCACTGAAGGCAAAGCCACAGAGCTCCCGGGCTCCCGTTCCCACAGGAAGATGTGAGGATAAAGGGCCTCATCCCAGCACAGCACCCGCTCCCACCCCCCCCCCCCCGGCCCCGCCCCGGCCCCCGGCCCCGCCCCGGCGCGCGCCCCTGACACAACACCGTCTTCCCCGGAAAAGAGAACGGAGAAGCCATGTGTGTGCCAAAGGAGCAAGACGAACGAACGATGCCCACCCCCCCCCCCCCCCCCCGCCTTGGGCACACCTGACGCCTGGGAACCGCGGGCCCGTCCGATGGGTCCCCACCGTTCTCGGCGGGGGGGAGGTCGACACGTTGGCCGAGAACCCTTGCCCGGGCCACCCGCAAATCCCCTGAGACGTGATCCGACCCCAGGGACCGAGGGCAAACGTACCGCTTGAGGTGCTGGAGGAGCCGGACGAAGCCATGGTGGGAGAGGCACTCGGGCGCGCTGCAGACTGCTGGCCCAGTGGGCGGGGCCCCAGCAGCTCAGGACTCTGGAGAGCGGGAGGCGGCTCCGCCCCCATTGACGTAAGCAGGGTTTAGGTGCGTAGATGGAGGGGGCCGCCCCTGGCCTCTTTCCAAGCAGAGACCGTGAAGGGAGTCCCGTGGAGCGAGTGGGCTTTTCCCGGCACGGCCCGTGCCCCAGACCGCCCAGGTCCCCGTCGGGGTGGGCGGGCAGTTCGGGGGGACTTCGGTTTGTGGCCGTCCCACGCAGCAGGGGGGGTGGGATCAACCCGGGGGTGGATCAATCAGGGGCCCTCAGCAGTGCCAAGGGAGCTAACTGCCCGGGAACGCCCCTAGGTCCCTTTGAAGTGGCCGCCCACGCCGCCCCCCCCCCCGACCTCCTTTCCCAGCCTGCCTTGCCTTCCAAACCGCCCTGGGGTTTCCCGCCTTTTTCACATTCCGCAGGTCCCTGGGCCTCGATTGCCCCCCGCCGGCTCCTCCGAGGCGTTCCGGGACACTGGACGCTCTCTCCAGCGCCTCCACCTAGATCCCTCGCTGTTCCCGCCTCCGTTTCCCGCCTGCCCCTCCCCAACTCCTCCGTGCGCTGCTCTTGGCGTCCTTTCCCTACAGCAGTCCCAGAGCGCCACCCCCGAGGGCTTTGAGTTGCCTGGAGCCCAAGGCTCCGGCCAGAGACCTGAGGGGCCAGCGTCTGGACCGGCAGCTCACGCCATTTGGGGCTTTTCTCATGTGGAGCCTGAGGCCCGCACCGCCCCAGGCAACCCCCGCCCCCCCCCCCCCCCCGCCCAGCGCAAGTGCCCTGGCGATACCCGCCCCAGGGGACAGTCTACCCCCTACTGTGGGGAAGGAGGTTCCACTAAGCCAAGGAAGCAACACGGGGGATGGACGAGGAGAGGCGCGTCTCCTTTCGCTGTGAACAGAGTGAGTCGAACCAGGGCAGCACGCCCCCAACCGTCTCGGGCAGTGTAGTCTTTCGGCCACCCGGGTTTCTAAACCCACCACGGGGGTTCACACGGGAACAGGCAGGGTGTCCGTATGGACTTCGAAACCACTGGGTCGATGCGTTCCGGGACGGGTTTGCAAGTAAAGAACGTCTGTCCGTCTGCGGGTGACGGGAGGATGCTGGTGGCAGGGCGGGCTCAGTCACCCCATACTGGGAGGAGGGGTCAGAGAGAGGCACGGAGGGGACTGGCCTTTGCTGGCGTACCGGGCACGTGTGTACACGTGGACATGGTCGAGAAAACGGCTGTGCGGGTAGGTCCCTCCTGCTGGCTCAGAGGCTCTGACCTCCGGACACCCGCCCAGAGCAGGCACCTTGAAACCGAGGGCAACGTGTCCGTGACGCAGCGTTTTAGGGATACCTGCAGGGGTCTCCCGGGGGCTTGACGCTGAGTCCCAGGCGCGGGCTCCGCACCCCCTCCCCTCCCCCGACCCCCCCCCACTGTACCCCAACTCTCCCTGCCTCCCGCCCTCCCTCTCCCTCCCTCTCTCCCTTCACCCCCACTCTCTCCCTTCGCCCCCCACCCTCTCCCGCCACCCACTCGCCCCCTCCCACCTTGCATCTCCCAACCTTTCCGCCTTTTCACTCCCCCTGTCTCCCGCTCCCCCTCCGTCTGCTGCTCCTGGCGTAGGGAAGGAGTTCTCCTGGGTGGACTGCTGGAAGGGCGGGACCAGAAGACAGACGAGCCAGACCCCAAAGCACCTGTGCAGGGCACGGGGGTTTCCCTCTTGGGTCCACGGAATGGTCCCTCTGAGGCAGCCTCTCGGTCACTGCCATGCAGGGATTACTTGAGGCTTCAGATAAGGGTGTCCCCCTGTTTGGGGGTGGGGCCCAGCTCTGGGCGGGGGGCTTGTCCCCAGAGTGGTTGGTAGACATCCCGGCGGGGTTCTCTCCTCTTCCCACACACCAAACCTCCCCCCACCCCGGCTTCCCCGAGCATCCCAGGCAAGGAGACCTGAACGTGGGCAGGGGGAGAAGGCGCCCCCTCCCTTCCTCTCCCTCTAAGCCCCAGGGCCTGGGGAGCCTGGCAGCATGTCGAGGAGGGCCTGGTAATCCTCCTCACTGAGGGGTGCTTCCAGGGTGGCCTCAACCCCCTCGTCCCCCGCAGGGGCCCCCGCAGGAGACCAGGGCGTGTCCCGGGTGGCCGTGGCAGCCAGGATTTCCTCTAGGAGGCTGGGTGACCCGGGGAAGGCTGGGTGGGCCCCCGCGACGACAGGAGAGGACCCCGGGAAAGGACCCGGCGAGCCCGGGATGCCCGGGGCAGCCAGGAGCGCGTCTTGGAGGCTGGGTGAGCCTGGGAGGGCGAGGCGTGCCCGTTCACCGGCACAGGGCCCCAGGGAAGGCCCCGGCGTGGCGCGGATGCCGGTGGCAGCCAAGATTTCCTCTAAGAGGCTGGGTGTGCCAGCGAGAGCTGCCTGTTGCGCTGCGACGGCAGAGGGCCCCGGGGAAGGCCCCGGCGAGGCGGGGGCGCCCGCGGCCGCCAAGAGCTCGTCGAGGAGGCTGGGTGCGCCTGGCAGGGCCGGGTCCACCCCGTGGTCGGCAGCGGCCCCCGGGGAAGGCCCCGGCGAGGCGGGGACGCCCGCGGCCGCCGAGAGCTCGTCGAGGAGGCTCGTCGAGCTTGGGAGGCTGCGGGGCTGGGGCTGTGGCTCTAGCGGAGGGGCCGCGCCTTCCCCGTAGGGTGACCCCGGCCAGCGCGGGATGTGTGCCTCCGGCTGTCCAGGCGGCAGGATGGCCCCTTGCCCAGGCTGCCCGGGGGCCGTGACGGCAGGGGAGCGCGCGGCCCAGGGAACTGCTACCTGGGCAGGAGGTGGTGGCTTCCCACTTGGCTGGAGAGCCACCGGGCTGGGCTGGACCATGAAGATCATCAACGGCTGGCCCACACAGACCCCAGAGGCAGTCCCGGGCACCCAGAAGGCGGGGGCCCCGAACGGAGCAGCTGCGGCCGCCGCCGCCGCCGAGGGTGGCATGCTCTCCTGTGGCGGGGAGGGGCGAAGGGGAGGAGAGGTGCTCTGGACAGCGGGTGGGGCCCTTCGGTCCTCTGGAGCAGGAGGAGTCGTGGCTGCTGCGCCGCCGGGCCCGCTCGGGCTCTGCTGGGGGTGCCGAGCTCTTCGGTTTTGAAACCATACCTAGGGGAGCAAAAAGGCAGACAGGCACATCAGAAGTCGTGAACGTCCAGATCACCGTGCCGGCGCCTGCGCCGCGCCCATTCGACAGCCCGCCTGGCCGCCCGGCCTCTGGTCTGTCAGGCCCAGGGCGGCTCCTGCAGGGCTGTTTTCTGCAAACCAATCCCTTGGCCCTGGGAGACGAGGGGGGTGCCCGCACGGCCCCAAGCGGCCCCAAGCCCTCCACTCAGCCCGCCGGCTTTCGGCCCCCTCCCCCCATGCCCCAGCCCCAGCCCCAGCCCCAGCCCCAGCCCCAGCCCCAGCCCCAGCCTACGGGTATCCAGCTCCAAATGCTCGGCAGGGCTCAACCCTCCTGACTCCTGGGCCCTTGCGCTGGCGGGAGCACTTACCTGGATTCGAGGTTCTGGGATTCCCGTCTGACGAGCCAGTTCTTCCCTGGCGGCAATCCCCGGGAAGCGATCCCTCGTGAAGGCTTGCACAAGGATGCTTGTTTGGGAAGGAGAGATGACGGTCCTCTTTCTCCGGGCCTCTCGGGCCGAGTCTCCTGCCAACGAGAGAACGCACCGAGAGGAGAGGACGTTACGGCCCGTGGAACGGTCTCAGCACAGATACCCTAGACGGTGGGCAGGGGAGGGGGAGGCCCACACACCTGAACCACCACAGGTGGCTCTGCAGCCAGGGCAGGGCCCTAAGGAATACAGCCACAGATGGATCGGGTGCCGGCACCCATCGTGGATGCGTGCGTGCGTGCGTGCGTGTCCCTGTGTGTCTCTTTCCTCCTCCGCCCTTGCCGCCCAGTGCCCTGAGGCATGCCCCTCGGCCAAGGTTGCCTGGGCAGCCGGAGCCTAAAGTTCCCGACGGGGGCTGGGGAGGGGGGTGCCAAGGAAGGGGGACCCAGTGCTGCCCGCCCACGCCGACTGGGGGCGTCGCGCCCCGATCTGGGACACTGACGGGGGCGGCAGCAACCGGATAGCCCTGTTTCCTCCTCTTCCCCGCGCCGCCACCCCACCTCACCCCACCTCACCCCACCCCAGCCCCCTTGGTTTTTCTGGTCCTCCCGTGGCCATCCACCGGCAGAGAGAATTCTCTGGCAAGGGGGGGGGGTTCGGGACCCCTCCTGGGGGACTTGCTTTTGGGAGAACGCTGGCTAAGTTACCTGGAGAGGAAGACTGAGGTCGAGGCGGGCGCGACGGTGGCGTGGGCGTGGACGTTGGCCCCGCTTCCCCTTCTCGGTGCACATATTCAGACGGCGGCGATCGGCTCTGCTTTGACCGTCTTCTGCGTTGGTTTTGGAACCAGACCTAGGGGCAAACAGAGAGAATTCCTTCTGAGGAGAGAGGCCGCCAGGTGCTTTCAGCCGACTCGGATCGGCATGGAGAGCCTGAAAGGGAGAACGGGGGCAGAGACGGGGGCCTACCTGAACTCTGCTTTCGGCAATGCCAAGCTCCCGGGCCAGCCGTTCTCTGGTCGCTATCCCAGGGTAGGGGTTCCGTTGAAAGAGCGCTTGCAGGGCGTCCTTCTGGCTCAGCCTCAGAACGAGCCGCCTCCTTCGAGATCCTGTGGCGACGGGCCCTGTGCAAGAAGAGCAGGGAGGGCAGAGTCTCAGAGCACACGGGGGAGGACTGGACGGCGGAGCCCAAGCGTGCTCCCCCTGTGCCTGAGCAAAGCCGGGAGCCCGGGGACGGGTGTGCATTTGGAAGTCACTTGGCGACACCCCGACAGCCAGGCTGAGAGGCAAGGGTGGTGGGGACATCCCCCACCCCCACCCACCCCACGCCGGCACGCAAGGAACACCAGCAAGCAGAAAGGAAACCAGACCCGGCCCCAAAACAAAGGCGGCAAGAAATCCCACCCGCCCCGTGTTTCCACCCGTCTGGGGGGGATGCCGGGGAGACGTCTCAATGGGGCTGCTCCCAGATTTCCCTCCATGACGATGCCAGTGGGAGGGAGCCTGGCTTCCCGGGGCTGACACGAGCAGAGGCCGTGTTTGCCATCACTAGGGGGAAGGGAACGCAAGGCAGAAGGCACTAGGCCCCTGTGCAGAGGAAGCCACTGAAGGCGGCAAAGCCACAGAGCTCCCGGGCTCCCGTTCCCACAGGAAGATGTGAGGATAAAGGGCCTCATCCCAGCACAGCACCCGCTCCCACCCGCCCCCGGCCCCCGGCCCCCGGCCCCCGGCCCCCGGCCCCCGGCAGCGCGCCCCCTGACACAACACCGTCTTCCCGGAAAAGAGAACGGAGAAGCCATGTGTGTGCCAAAGGAGCAAGACGAACGAACGATGCCCACCCCCCCCGCGCCCCCCCCCCGCCTTGGGCACACCTGACGCCTGGGAACCGCGGGCCCGTCCGATGGGTCCCCACCGTTCTCGGGCGGGGGGGAGGTCGACACGTTGGCCGAGAACCCTTGCCCGGGCCACCCGCAAATCCCCTGAGACGTGATCCGACCCCAGGGACCGAGGGCAAACGTACCGCTTGAGGTGCTGGAGGAGCCGGACGAAGCCATGGTGGGAGAGGCACTCGGGCGCGCTGCAGACTGCTGGCCCAGTGGGCGGGGCCCCAGCAGCTCAGGACTCTGGAGAGCGGGAGGCGGCTCCGCCCCCATTGACGTAAGCAGGGTTTAGGTGCGTAGATGGAGGGGGCCGCCCCTGGCCTCTTTCCAAGCAGAGACCGTGAAGGGAGTCCCGTGGAGCGAGTGGGCTTTTCCCGGGCACGGCCCGTGCCCCAGACCGCCCAGGTCCCCGTCGGGGTGGGCGGGCAGTTCGGGGGACTTCGGTTTGTGGCCGTCCCACGCAGCAGGGGGGGTGGGATCAACCCGGGGTGGATCAATCAGGGGCCCTCAGCAGTGCCAAGGGAGCTAACTGCCCGGGAACGCCCCTAGGTCCCTTTGAAGTGGCCGCCCACGCCGCCCCCCCCCCCCGACCTCCTTTCCCAGCCTGCCTTGCCTTCCAAACCGCCCTGGGGTTTCCCGCCTTTTCACATTCCGCAGGTCCCTGGGCCTCGATTGCCCCCCGCCGGCTCCTCCGAGGCGTTCCGGGACACTGGACGCTCTCTCCAGCGCCTCCACCTAGATCCCTCGCTGTTCCCGCCTCCGTTTCCCGCCTGCCCCTCCCCAACTCCTCCGTGCGCTGCTCTTGGCGTCCTTTCCCTACAGCAGTCCCAGAGCGCCACCCCCGAGGGCTTTGAGTTGCCTGGAGCCCAAGGCTCCGGCCAGAGACCTGAGGGGCCAGCGTCTGGACCGGCAGCTCACGCCATTTGGGGCTTTTCTCATGTGGAGCCTGAGGCCCGCACCGCCCCAGGCAACCCCCGCCCCCCCCCCCCCCCGCCCAGCGCAAGTGCCCTGGCGATACCCGCCCCAGGGGACAGTCTACCCCCTACTGTGGGGAAGGAGGTTCCACTAAGCCAAGGAAGCAACACGGGGGATGGACGAGGAGAGGCGCGTCTCCTTTCGCTGTGAACAGAGTGAGTCGAACCAGGGCAGCACGCCCCCAACCGTCTCGGGCAGTGTAGTCTTTCGGCCACCCGGGTTTCTAAACCCACCACGGGGGTTCACACGGGAACAGGCAGGGTGTCCGTATGGACTTCGAAACCACTGGGTCGATGCGTTCCGGGACGGGTTTGCAAGTAAAGAACGTCTGTCCGTCTGCGGGTGACGGGAGGATGCTGGTGGCAGGGCGGGCTCAGTCACCCCATACTGGGAGGAGGGGTCAGAGAGAGGCACGGAGGGGACTGGCCTTTGCTGGCGTACCGGGCACGTGTGTACACGTGGACATGGTCGAGAAAACGGCTGTGCGGGTAGGTCCCTCCTGCTGGCTCAGAGGCTCTGACCTCCGGACACCCGCCCAGAGCAGGCACCTTGAAACCGAGGGCAACGTGTCCGTGACGCAGCGTTTTAGGGATACCTGCAGGGGTCTCCCGGGGGCTTGACGCTGAGTCCCAGGCGCGGGCTCCGCACCCCCTCCCCTCCCCCGACCCCCCCCCACTGTACCCCAACTCTCCCTGCCTCCCGCCCTCCCTCTCCCTCCCTCTCTCCCTTCACCCCCACTCTCTCCCTTCGCCCCCCACCCTCTCCCGCCACCCACTCGCCCCCTCCCACCTTGCATCTCCCAACCTTTCCGCCTTTTCACTCCCCCTGTCTCCCGCTCCCCCTCCGTCTGCTGCTCCTGGCGTAGGGAAGGAGTTCTCCTGGGTGGACTGCTGGAAGGGCGGGACCAGAAGACAGACGAGCCAGACCCCAAAGCACCTGTGCAGGGCACGGGGGTTTCCCTCTTGGGTCCACGGAATGGTCCCTCTGAGGCAGCCTCTCGGTCACTGCCATGCAGGGATTACTTGAGGCTTCAGATAAGGGTGTCCCCCTGTTTGGGGGTGGGGCCCAGCTCTGGGCGGGGGGCTTGTCCCCAGAGTGGTTGGTAGACATCCCGGCGGGGTTCTCTCCTCTTCCCACACACCAAACCTCCCCCCACCCCGGCTTCCCCGAGCATCCCAGGCAAGGAGACCTGAACGTGGGCAGGGGGAGAAGGCGCCCCCTCCCTTCCTCTCCCTCTAAGCCCCAGGGCCTGGGGAGCCTGGCAGCATGTCGAGGAGGGCCTGGTAATCCTCCTCACTGAGGGGTGCTTCCAGGGTGGCCTCAACCCCCTCGTCCCCCGCAGGGGCCCCCGCAGGAGACCAGGGCGTGTCCCGGGTGGCCGTGGCAGCCAGGATTTCCTCTAGGAGGCTGGGTGACCCGGGGAAGGCTGGGTGGGCCCCCGCGACGACAGGAGAGGACCCCGGGAAAGGACCCGGCGAGCCCGGGATGCCCGGGGCAGCCAGGAGCGCGTCTTGGAGGCTGGGTGAGCCTGGGAGGGCGAGGCGTGCCCGTTCACCGGCACAGGGCCCCAGGGAAGGCCCCGGCGTGGCGCGGATGCCGGTGGCAGCCAAGATTTCCTCTAAGAGGCTGGGTGTGCCAGCGAGAGCTGCCTGTTGCGCTGCGACGGCAGAGGGCCCCGGGGAAGGCCCCGGCGAGGCGGGGGCGCCCGCGGCCGCCAAGAGCTCGTCGAGGAGGCTGGGTGCGCCTGGCAGGGCCGGGTCCACCCCGTGGTCGGCAGCGGCCCCCGGGGAAGGCCCCGGCGAGGCGGGGACGCCCGCGGCCGCCGAGAGCTCGTCGAGGAGGCTCGTCGAGCTTGGGAGGCTGCGGGGCTGGGGCTGTGGCTCTAGCGGAGGGGCCGCGCCTTCCCCGTAGGGTGACCCCGGCCAGCGCGGGATGTGTGCCTCCGGCTGTCCAGGCGGCAGGATGGCCCCTTGCCCAGGCTGCCCGGGGGCCGTGACGGCAGGGGAGCGCGCGGCCCAGGGAACTGCTACCTGGGCAGGAGGTGGTGGCTTCCCACTTGGCTGGAGAGCCACCGGGCTGGGCTGGACCATGAAGATCATCAACGGCTGGCCCACACAGACCCCAGAGGCAGTCCCGGGCACCCAGAAGGCGGGGGCCCCGAACGGAGCAGCTGCGGCCGCCGCCGCCGCCGAGGGTGGCATGCTCTCCTGTGGCGGGGAGGGGCGAAGGGGAGGAGAGGTGCTCTGGACAGCGGGTGGGGCCCTTCGGTCCTCTGGAGCAGGAGGAGTCGTGGCTGCTGCGCCGCCGGGCCCGCTCGGGCTCTGCTGGGGGTGCCGAGCTCTTCGGTTTTGAAACCATACCTAGGGGAGCAAAAAGGCAGACAGGCACATCAGAAGTCGTGAACGTCCAGATCACCGTGCCGGCGCCTGCGCCGCGCCCATTCGACAGCCCGCCTGGCCGCCCGGCCTCTGGTCTGTCAGGCCCAGGGCGGCTCCTGCAGGGCTGTTTTCTGCAAACCAATCCCTTGGCCCTGGGAGACGAGGGGGGTGCCCGCACGGCCCCAAGCGGCCCCAAGCCCTCCACTCAGCCCGCCGGCTTTCGGCCCCCTCCCCCCATGCCCCAGCCCCAGCCCCAGCCCCAGCCCCAGCCCCAGCCCCAGCCCCAGCCTACGGGTATCCAGCTCCAAATGCTCGGCAGGGCTCAACCCTCCTGACTCCTGGGCCCTTGCGCTGGCGGGAGCACTTACCTGGATTCGAGGTTCTGGGATTCCCGTCTGACGAGCCAGTTCTTCCCTGGCGGCAATCCCCGGGAAGCGATCCCTCGTGAAGGCTTGCACAAGGATGCTTGTTTGGGAAGGAGAGATGACGGTCCTCTTTCTCCGGGCCTCTCGGGCCGAGTCTCCTGCCAACGAGAGAACGCACCGAGAGGAGAGGACGTTACGGCCCGTGGAACGGTCTCAGCACAGATACCCTAGACGGTGGGCAGGGGAGGGGGAGGCCCACACACCTGAACCACCACAGGTGGCTCTGCAGCCAGGGCAGGGCCCTAAGGAATACAGCCACAGATGGATCGGGTGCCGGCACCCATCGTGGATGCGTGCGTGCGTGCGTGCGTGTCCCTGTGTGTCTCTTTCCTCCTCCGCCCTTGCCGCCCAGTGCCCTGAGGCATGCCCCTCGGCCAAGGTTGCCTGGGCAGCCGGAGCCTAAAGTTCCCGACGGGGGCTGGGGAGGGGGGTGCCAAGGAAGGGGGACCCAGTGCTGCCCGCCCACGCCGACTGGGGGCGTCGCGCCCCGATCTGGGACACTGACGGGGGCGGCAGCAACCGGATAGCCCTGTTTCCTCCTCTTCCCCGCGCCGCCACCCCACCTCACCCCACCTCACCCCACCCCAGCCCCCTTGGTTTTTCTGGTCCTCCCGTGGCCATCCACCGGCAGAGAGAATTCTCTGGCAAGGGGGGGGGGGTTCGGGACCCCTCCTGGGGGACTTGCTTTTGGGAGAACGCTGGCTAAGTTACCTGGAGAGGAAGACTGAGGTCGAGGCGGGCGCGACGGTGGCGTGGGCGTGGACGTTGGCCCCGCTTCCCCTTCTCGGTGCACATATTCAGACGGCGGCGATCGGCTCTGCTTTGACCGTCTTCTGCGTTGGTTTTGGAACCAGACCTAGGGGCAAACAGAGAGAATTCCTTCTGAGGAGAGAGGCCGCCAGGTGCTTTCAGCCGACTCGGATCGGCATGGAGAGCCTGAAAGGGAGAACGGGGGCAGAGACGGGGGCCTACCTGAACTCTGCTTTCGGCAATGCCAAGCTCCCGGGCCAGCCGTTCTCTGGTCGCTATCCCAGGGTAGGGGTTCCGTTGAAAGAGCGCTTGCAGGGCGTCCTTCTGGCTCAGCCTCAGAACGAGCCGCCTCCTTCGAGATCCTGTGGCGACGGGCCCTGTGCAAGAAGAGCAGGGAGGGCAGAGTCTCAGAGCACACGGGGGAGGACTGGACGGCGGAGCCCAAGCGTGCTCCCCCTGTGCCTGAGCAAAGCCGGGAGCCCGGGGACGGGTGTGCATTTGGAAGTCACTTGGCGACACCCCGACAGCCAGGCTGAGAGGCAAGGGTGGTGGGGACATCCCCCACCCCCACCCACCCCACGCCGGCACGCAAGGAACACCAGCAAGCAGAAAGGAAACCAGACCCGGCCCCAAAACAAAGGCGGCAAGAAATCCCACCCGCCCCGTGTTTCCACCCGTCTGGGGGGGATGCCGGGGAGACGTCTCAATGGGGCTGCTCCCAGATTTCCCTCCATGACGATGCCAGTGGGAGGGAGCCTGGCTTCCCGGGGCTGACACGAGCAGAGGCCGTGTTTGCCATCACTAGGGGGAAGGGAACGCAAGGCAGAAGGCACTAGGCCCCTGTGCAGAGGAAGCCACTGAAGGCGGCAAAGCCACAGAGCTCCCGGGCTCCCGTTCCCACAGGAAGATGTGAGGATAAAGGGCCTCATCCCAGCACAGCACCCGCTCCCACCCGCCCCCGGCCCCCGGCCCCCGGCCCCCGGCCCCCGGCAGCGCGCCCCCTGACACAACACCGTCTTCCCGGAAAAGAGAACGGAGAAGCCATGTGTGTGCCAAAGGAGCAAGACGAACGAACGATGCCCACCCCCCCCGCGCCCCCCCCCCGCCTTGGGCACACCTGACGCCTGGGAACCGCGGGCCCGTCCGATGGGTCCCCACCGTTCTCGGGCGGGGGGGAGGTCGACACGTTGGCCGAGAACCCTTGCCCGGGCCACCCGCAAATCCCCTGAGACGTGATCCGACCCCAGGGACCGAGGGCAAACGTACCGCTTGAGGTGCTGGAGGAGCCGGACGAAGCCATGGTGGGAGAGGCACTCGGGCGCGCTGCAGACTGCTGGCCCAGTGGGCGGGGCCCCAGCAGCTCAGGACTCTGGAGAGCGGGAGGCGGCTCCGCCCCCATTGACGTAAGCAGGGTTTAGGTGCGTAGATGGAGGGGGCCGCCCCTGGCCTCTTTCCAAGCAGAGACCGTGAAGGGAGTCCCGTGGAGCGAGTGGGCTTTTCCCGGGCACGGCCCGTGCCCCAGACCGCCCAGGTCCCCGTCGGGGTGGGCGGGCAGTTCGGGGGACTTCGGTTTGTGGCCGTCCCACGCAGCAGGGGGGGTGGGATCAACCCGGGGTGGATCAATCAGGGGCCCTCAGCAGTGCCAAGGGAGCTAACTGCCCGGGAACGCCCCTAGGTCCCTTTGAAGTGGCCGCCCACGCCGCCCCCCCCCCCGACCTCCTTTCCCAGCCTGCCTTGCCTTCCAAACCGCCCTGGGGTTTCCCGCCTTTTCACATTCCGCAGGTCCCTGGGCCTCGATTGCCCCCCGCCGGCTCCTCCGAGGCGTTCCGGGACACTGGACGCTCTCTCCAGCGCCTCCACCTAGATCCCTCGCTGTTCCCGCCTCCGTTTCCCGCCTGCCCCTCCCCAACTCCTCCGTGCGCTGCTCTTGGCGTCCTTTCCCTACAGCAGTCCCAGAGCGCCACCCCCCGAGGGCTTTGAGTTGCCTGGAGCCCAAGGCTCCGGCCAGAGACCTGAGGGGCCAGCGTCTGGACCGGCAGCTCACGCCATTTGGGGCTTTTCTCATGTGGAGCCTGAGGCCCGCACCGCCCCAGGCAACCCCCGCCCCCCCCCCCCCCGCCCAGCGCAAGTGCCCTGGCGATACCCGCCCCAGGGGACAGTCTACCCCCTACTGTGGGGAAGGAGGTTCCACTAAGCCAAGGAAGCAACACGGGGGATGGACGAGGAGAGGCGCGTCTCCTTTCGCTGTGAACAGAGTGAGTCGAACCAGGGCAGCACGCCCCCAACCGTCTCGGGCAGTGTAGTCTTTCGGCCACCCGGGTTTCTAAACCCACCACGGGGGTTCACACGGGAACAGGCAGGGTGTCCGTATGGACTTCGAAACCACTGGGTCGATGCGTTCCGGGACGGGTTTGCAAGTAAAGAACGTCTGTCCGTCTGCGGGTGACGGGAGGATGCTGGTGGCAGGGCGGGCTCAGTCACCCCATACTGGGAGGAGGGGTCAGAGAGAGGCACGGAGGGGACTGGCCTTTGCTGGCGTACCGGGCACGTGTGTACACGTGGACATGGTCGAGAAAACGGCTGTGCGGGTAGGTCCCTCCTGCTGGCTCAGAGGCTCTGACCTCCGGACACCCGCCCAGAGCAGGCACCTTGAAACCGAGGGCAACGTGTCCGTGACGCAGCGTTTTAGGGATACCTGCAGGGGTCTCCCGGGGGCTTGACGCTGAGTCCCAGGCGCGGGCTCCGCACCCCCTCCCCTCCCCCGACCCCCCCCCCACTGTACCCCAACTCTCCCTGCCTCCCGCCCTCCCTCTCCCTCCCTCTCTCCCTTCACCCCCACTCTCTCCCTTCGCCCCCCACCCTCTCCCGCCACCCACTCGCCCCTCCCACCTTGCATCTCCCAACCTTTCCGCCTTTTCACTCCCCCTGTCTCCCGCTCCCCCTCCGTCTGCTGCTCCTGGCGTAGGGAAGGAGTTCTCCTGGGTGGACTGCTGGAAGGGCGGGACCAGAAGACAGACGAGCCAGACCCCAAAGCACCTGTGCAGGGCACGGGGGTTTCCCTCTTGGGTCCACGGAATGGTCCCTCTGAGGCAGCCTCTCGGTCACTGCCATGCAGGGATTACTTGAGGCTTCAGATAAGGGTGTCCCCCTGTTTGGGGGTGGGGCCCAGCTCTGGGCGGGGGCTTGTCCCCAGAGTGGTTGGTAGACATCCCGGCGGGGTTCTCTCCTCTTCCCACACACCAAACCTCCCCCCACCCCGGCTTCCCCGAGCATCCCAGGCAAGGAGACCTGAACGTGGGCAGGGGGAGAAGGCGCCCCCTCCCTTCCTCTCCCTCTAAGCCCCAGGGCCTGGGGAGCCTGGCAGCATGTCGAGGAGGGCCTGGTAATCCTCCTCACTGAGGGGTGCTTCCAGGGTGGCCTCAACCCCCTCGTCCCCCGCAGGGGCCCCGCAGGAGACCAGGGCGTGTCCCGGGTGGCCGTGGCAGCCAGGATTTCCTCTAGGAGGCTGGGTGACCCGGGGAAGGCTGGGTGGGCCCCCGCGACGACAGGAGAGGACCCCGGGAAAGGACCCGGCGAGCCCGGGATGCCCGGGGCAGCCAGGAGCGCGTCTTGGAGGCTGGGTGAGCCTGGGAGGGCGAGGCGTGCCCGTTCACCGGCACAGGGCCCCAGGGAAGGCCCCGGCGTGGCGCGGATGCCGGTGGCAGCCAAGATTTCCTCTAAGAGGCTGGGTGTGCCAGCGAGAGCTGCCTGTTGCGCTGCGACGGCAGAGGGCCCCGGGGAAGGCCCCGGCGAGGCGGGGGCGCCCGCGGCCGCCAAGAGCTCGTCGAGGAGGCTGGGTGCGCCTGGCAGGGCCGGGTCCACCCCGTGGTCGGCAGCGGCCCCCGGGGAAGGCCCCGGCGAGGCGGGGACGCCCGCGGCCGCCGAGAGCTCGTCGAGGAGGCTCGTCGAGCTTGGGAGGCTGCGGGGCTGGGGCTGTGGCTCTAGCGGAGGGCCGCGCCTTCCCCGTAGGGTGACCCCGGCCAGCGCGGGATGTGTGCCTCCGGCTGTCCAGGCGGCAGGATGGCCCCTTGCCCAGGCTGCCCGGGGGCCGTGACGGCAGGGGAGCGGCGCGGCCCAGGGAACTGCTACCTGGGCAGGAGGTGGTGGCTTCCCACTTGGCTGGAGAGCCACCGGGCTGGGCTGGACCATGAAGATCATCAACGGCTGGCCCACACAGACCCCAGAGGCAGTCCCGGGCACCCAGAAGGCGGGGGCCCCGAACGGAGCAGCTGCGGCCGCCGCCGCCGCCGAGGGTGGCATGCTCTCCTGTGGCGGGGAGGGGCGAAGGGGAGGAGAGGTGCTCTGGACAGCGGGTGGGGCCCTTCGGTCCTCTGGAGCAGGAGGAGTCGTGGCTGCTGCGCCGCCGGGCCCGCTCGGGCTCTGCTGGGGTGCCGAGCTCTTCGGTTTTGAAACCATACCTAGGGGAGCAAAAAGGCAGACAGGCACATCAGAAGTCGTGAACGTCCAGATCACCGTGCCGGCGCCTGCGCCGCGCCCATTCGACAGCACCGCCTGGCCGCCCGCCTCTGGTCTGTCAGGCCCAGGGCGGCCTCCTGCAGGGCTGTTTTCTGCAAACCAATCCCTTGGCCCTGGAGACGAGGGGGGTGCCCGCACGGCCCCAAGCGGCCCCAAGCCTCCACTCAGCCCGCCGGCTTTCGGCCCCCTCCCCCCCATGCCCAGCCCCAGCCCCAGCCCCAGCCCACCCAGCCCCAGCCCCAGCCCCAGCCTACGGGTATCCAGCTCCAAATGCTCGGCAGGGCTCAACCCTCCTGACTCCTGGGCCCTTGCGCTGGCGGGAGCACTTACCTGGATTCGAGGTTCTGGGATTCCCGTCTGACGAGCCAGTTCTTCCCTGGCGGCAATCCCCGGGAAGCGATCCCTCGTGAAGGCTTGCACAAGGATGCTTGTTTGGGAAGGAGAGATGACGGTCCTCTTTCTCCGGGCCTCTCGGGCCGAGTCTCCTGCCAACGAGAGAAACGCACCGAGAGGAGAGGACGTTACGGCCCGTGGAACGGTCTCAGCAACAGATACCCTAGACGGTGGGCAGGGGAGGGGAGGCCCACACACCTGAACCACCACAGGTGGCTCTGCAGCCAGGGCAGGGCCCTAAGGAATACAGCCACAGATGGATCGGGTGGCCGGCACCCATCGTGGATGCGTGCGTGCGTGCGTGCGTGCGGCGTGTCCCTGTGTGTCTCTTTCCTCCTCCGCCCTTGCCGCCCAGTGCCCTGAGGCATGCCCCTCGGCCAAGGTTGCCTGGGCAGCCGGAGCCTAAAGTTCCCGACGGGGGCTGGGGAGGGGGGTGCCAAGGAAGGGGGACCCAGTGCTGCCCGCCCACGCCGACTGGGGGCGTCGCGCCCCGATCTGGGACACCTGACGGGGGCGGCAGCAACCGGATAGCCCTGTTTCCTCCTCTTCCCCGCGCCGCCACCCCCACCTCACCCCACCTCACCCCACCCCAGCCCCCTTGGTTTTTCTGGTCCTCCCGTGGCCATCCACCGGCAGAGAGAATTCTCTGGCAAGGGGGCGGGGGGGGTTCGGGACCCCTCCTGGGGGACTTGCTTTTGGGAGAACGTTGGCTAAGTTACCTGGAGAGGAAGACTGAGGTCGAGGCGGGCGCGACGGTGGCGTGGGCGTGGACGTTGGCCCCGCTTCCCCTTCTCGGTGCACATATTCAGACGGCGGCGATCGGCTCTGCTTTGACCGTCTTCTGCGTTGGTTTTGGAACCAGACCTAGGGGCAAACAGAGAATTCCTTCTGAGGAGAGAGGCCGCCAGGTGCTTTCAGCCGACTCGGATCGGCATGGAGAGCCTGAAAGGGAGAACGGGGGCAGAGACGGGGGCCTACCTGAACTCTGCTTTCGGCAATGCCAAGCTCCCGGGCCAGCCGTTCTCTGGTCGCTATCCAGGGTAGGGGTTCCGTTGAAAGAGCGCTTGCAGGGCGTCCTTCTGGCTCAGCCTCAGAACGAGCCGCCTCCTTCGAGATCCTGTGGCGACGGGCCCTGTGCAAGAAGAGCAGGGAGGGCAGAGTCTCAGAGCACACGGGGGAGGACTGGACGGCGGAGCCCAAGCGTGCTCCCCCTGTGCCTGAGCAAAGCCGGGAGCCGCGG